>NC_046665.1:73610162-73618863 GCF_010883055.1 Belonocnema kinseyi
GTTAAGAATTTTTTTATATTTCTTATACCCTGTGCACTAAATTCAAGGGACGAGAAGTATAAGAAAAATTTTGTCTAGAAGATAAAAAATGAAATTAGAAAACTCGACATTTTTTTCGATGTTTGCATTAAAATAAAAATTAAATAAACAAAAAAATAAAAAATCTACTCTCACCATTTTCTGAAAAATTTAGTTCTGAATTTTACAAAAAAAAAAATTCTAAAATCGGTGCATAATTGCGTTCTAAATGTCATTTTGAACCTCGTTTTCCGATTTCACCCCACTGTGCGCCCTAACCCACGTTATTTTTTTGTTTTAAAAATTACCAAATTTACTGAGTCAGATATACTATTTTTTGAATTCATTATCTGAATTATTTATGCCGAAAAATAAAATAAAATGTTTTCGTGTGGAAATTATTTCTTTAACATTCCTTAAGAGATGATCAACCATTAATTTACGAAAACTTAATAACATCCAACCTCATTTATTAATTTTTTTTTAAACGAGTTCCCCCCCTCCCCCCGATATTCATTTCAAAAGTCCGGGGGCTCGGATTACTGTTAACCGATTTGAAAAAAAGGAAATTAATTTAAAAATTCAATGTATTATAAGTATACATTTGGACCACCTTAATGACCTTATGATACTCTCATATGTAATATTCGTGAACTGGTTGATAAATATAAATTTAATCGTGCAAAGGATGGATTTATGGACGTTCCGTTTTATTTCGCTTTCTTTGCTGACTTATTTTTCATTCTATTTTGCGTTTTTAGTTGCCTAATTTCCTGGAGCGACCTTCCTATCTCAGGAGTTGACGCACCACCGCCCCTTCTTATTATATAATCGTGAAATTGTAATTATTGGGGGTCAACTCCTGCATACAAAATGTTAATCGTATGAGAAAATCAAAATGAAAAATCTGTGAAATTTGAAAAGTGTTTCGGATAGAATTGATCATTCTGGTTGAGATGAAAGCCGCTTTTAGTATTTCAGTAACGGGCAGACGAAGCAAGCTTATGTTGAGCGTATAGATCGTATAAAAAATTCAGTTCGTTGGAAGCTGGTTGGCACAACTAGGATTGTGTATGGCGTCCAAAAGAGAATGTGAAAAGCAGTGTTACGAAAAAGAGAGAGAATTTCGGATAATAGGGATGTGGTGGAGGAGGTATATGTATGGAAATAGCCATGTAAAGTGTGAAGTGCGAGTTACCATTGGCCGACGGTGTCGATAGTATAACAACGAACGTTGGTTCTGTGCTCTCGTTTGTTCAATCGATCGAGCTGAAAATTTCCAACCCTTAATTAAGATTGCAAGGGCACTTGAATTTTCAATCAAAAAAGAACCTGCGCCCGTTAGGATCGTTCAGATTTTTTTCCGGTCTTTCCCGTGCCGTTCCGTGGCGATCTGCTGACAACATTAAATGCAATATTGTTGAGACTTTTATCCTTTTCATTGTAATTTGTCCACTTGGGCTCTTTTGAATCGCCAGTTTTATGTGAAGATTGAAAGAATGCTTTGGAATGAGTTATATTTGATTGGTCGCTTATGAGATATTCCAGCAGCCGGAAAAGGCGAAAGGCCAAAAGAATGCAATTTCGCAGAAGAGTTCGACATATTTTTTTATTGGACGTGATTTCATATACTGCAGACTGAAATTGATATGTGCATATTCTTGAGCAACCTCCAACATAACTCTGTCCCTATTGAAAAGGAAAAATATTTGATTTTAGATTGATTAGATTAGATTGATTCAAATTTAGTTACTGGATAATTACAGTGACACACTTTAGTGTTTTAATCAAGTAATGCAATTGTTACAGATAAAAATCTAGAGAATATTGCTAGGTAAATTTCCGAAATTTTAAGAATGGGAGCTTTTGAAATTGGAACTTCGAAAACCCGCTTTTCGAGAAAAACGCATCTAAATGTGGCTAATTCTATAAGCAAACGTGTTAAATTTTTCCTTAACACACAAAATTTTTCCACTTCCGACCGCTTCTGCGACATAATGTAATTTAAAAAAGAAAAAGCATACAAAGAGGTATGATTTCTTGTAGAATCTTCAAAATCGATACTTAAGATATTTTCTCCTAAAATGAGAACATCGCCTGAACCATGATCGTCAAAGAGGACCCTTTCTTTGCGGAACAGCCAAAATGATAAAAACTTGGAAAAGAATATTGACTGAAATTGAAGGAACTTATGAAAGCACTCTTTGGCTCAAACAATCTCATTTCTAGATAATGACTTATTTATTAACAAAAAATAAAATAAAGGAAATTAGTGTGCAGGTCCCGGAAAAAAACCGATATACTTTTTCTGAATCGTTTCCCTCTCGCAATTGTGTACTTCATTAAAAAACAGGTCATGTGTAATGCAGAATATAGGGTGTTTTTAAGTACAGAAAATTCTACATTTGCGTGCGTTTTTAATTTGTTCTAAACTTAACGTTTTAATTGAGCATTCATACTATATGAATTTTGTTCAAAAAATAAGGTGACTTTATGGTTTTCTCAAAAAATATTCATTTATTCCTCAATATTTATGTTGTTCCCTTCAAAGTAATCCCCCTCAGATATAATACACTTGTGCCAACGCTATTTCAAATCATCGAAGCAATTCTGATAATCATTTTGTGGTATAGCCTTGAGTTCTTTCAGCGATGCAGTTTTTATTTCCTCAATCGTTGAAAATCGATGTCCTTTCATGGGTCTCTTCAGTTTTGGGGAAAGAAAAAAGTCACTGGGGGCCAAATCCGGTGAATATGGAGGCTGAGGCATGACTGTGGTGCATTATTGACTTGATTAAACATCTCCTGAGCGATGGTCATGCGATGGACCTTTTGATCAAAATTAAGCAGTTTTGAAACAAATTACGCTGACACACGTCTCATGCCCAAAACGTCCGAAAAGATAGTATGGCATGAGGCAACCGATATGCCAACATCTTCAGCAACGTCTCTGATGGTAATTCGGCGATTTTTCAACACCATTTCTTTCTCATTTTCATCTCTTGTTGACGTGCTGGAACGTCCAGGGCGAGGTTCGTCTTCGACATCCTCTCGGCCTTCTTGGAACAACTTGTACCACTTATACACATTTTTCTTACTCAGAATAGACTCACCGTATGCAACTGTCAACATTTCAAGAGTTTTAGAGAACTGGATTCTATTTTTCACAGAAAATTTAATGCAAACTTTTTGCTCCATTTTTTTCGAAAGAAGAAAATCGCCGAGCACACCAAACCCTTCTAACCTTTTACGCCTCTGCCAGAAAAACAACACGAGCTATATAGTAAAAACTGTGAACATATGATCGTGACGAGTGTACCAACACAACAAAACAAAGAATTTAAAACTTGAATGCACGTAGCCCGCGAAAATTGAAAAGTCACCTTACTTTTTGATCACACCTCGTATATTTAAAAAATGCATATTTTTATTCTTCGTGTTACTTATATATTATCACCTCCCTCAAAATCTTACGATGTTTTTTTTACGTTAGAGCATATAATATATTCAAATTCTTGTAGTCTGGTTTCAAACCAAAAGGGTCATATACTTTAGGACAAAAATATATTAAAATCTAGCTTCAAACTCATAAATAGAATACCAAAGTAACAACATTTCTTACAACTTATGGGTCTAAACTGTGACAAAATTGATAGAAAATTACATTTCATTTTCTAATTATTTTCACAAATTCTCATAGAAGTTATGTTCCAAATACATATTGTTAAAATAGCACTAACAAGCCAAACAAATTTAATTCGTCCCTTCATATTAAACTTTTTTGTATATATATATCAATTTTTAATTGCACAGATTATAAAAAAGATCTTCAATGGGATACTGAGAGAAATGTCCTTTCTTTTTTAGTTTAATTTAAATTTTTACCTTCCAATATTTAGATTATTATTTACTAACTATTCGCATATAATACTATTCATATTCTTATTGTGGTATTAAAATTAAGTTCAATCAATTTTTCAAAGTGTTTTTACGTTAATTATCATAAATTTAGTAGTTATTTAAACATTAATTAACAATGTGTATGTAATAAATAGTGAGGCTTAATATCGCCAACTTCGACTTTATATGCGACTGGTTGGCAGTTGATGATTTCAAATTGAACTTTTGGAGTTTATAAATGCATATTACACTTTAAAAGGAATTTAAAAATACGGTTATAATGATACATTTTGTAATTTTTTTCATTGAAAATTCATTAAACACCTAAATTCAGTTTTTACAAAAAGGGCGTCATCTATTATTCTAATTTTGATCATAAACTATTCTTAGGATGCCAAAGAACTGTAATCCATAATAAAATTCCAGTTGCAAAAAACTTTAAGTGAATATCAGTTCAGAATCAGACGAAATTGAGGATTTTTGAGAGATTTTAAGGAATTAAGACGGCTTTTCCGCGCACTAAAAAAGATTTTAATGGATTTTGAGAGATTCCAAGGGACTTTGAAAGAATTAACCCTAGATGGTCACCATGGGTGAAATTGACCCAATCAATTTTTCAAACTTTTCATAGTTTGTTAATTACTTCAAGTTTTCTGGTATGTTCCAGTATTTTATTGGACAATTTTGGTGAAGAAACTATTAAACCTTTTTTTTTTAAACTTTCAAGAATACCTACATATTTAAAAAAAAATTTTAGCACTCAATATTACTGCAGGATCATAGTTTTTTGTAGCTTCGGCGAAATTCACCCACTGTGACCTATATGATATTCTACTAAAGTGTGGCCATCTAGGGTTAAAGAAACTTGTTTAAAAAATTGATGTTGGTTCATCCACAAGAAAAAATTTGGTTAGAACAATAAAAAGATTTGCTTGGATAAATTAAATATTCTATTAAGCCAATGAAATTTCCCTTTAAATCCCAGAAAACCATTTTTTAGTTCAAAACAATTTTCTTTCTTATGTTGATTTCAAATGATTTAACGGAATTTCAAAGAACTTAAGAATATTATAAAGAAATTAAAAAGATTTCTAGTAAATTTAATAGTTATTAATATATTTGAAGGGATTGTGAAAGACTCGGAAAATTCACCCGGATTAAAAAAAAAAATTTAAGGGTTTCATATATTTTTGTAATATGTAGAATATTTAAAAATATTTCACAGTATTTCTAGAATTTTAACCGATTTTTAGAGAGATAGGTACTAGAGGTACTAGAGTAGGTACGATATTTATAAAATGCAGAGGATTTCAATAAATTTGTAAATGATATCAACAATTTTTTTGGGATTTATAAGTTTTTCAAAATGATTCAGCGTATTTTAAATAATTGCAAATATTTCCAGGATTATATCAAATTGTATGAAAGGCTTATAGAATGATTAACTCTTCGACTCAATATTTATTGAACGTTTGTTGTATGAAATATTATACAATAAAAAGTATAAAAAAACAAATAATGATATACTAAGTAATAGTACAAAAAGTGATTTAAACAGCCATAACAAGTTTAAATGAGCATATAATAAAATAAATAATTATAAACAGGAAACTTACTTAAGCTATTGTTTGGACCCCGCTCCCACTCTCCTAAAGCCCTGCGTAATTAATGGACGTTCCCTTATAATAAATGTAAAAAAAATTTACTTTCCCTCTACTTTTCTTCCTATTTGGATTTGTAAACAATTTTGAATTACCAAATCACGCATTGTCACGTCAGCGAACTTGTATCCTTCGCGGAGCAATACGACGTTTAGGAATATTATTTTAGTTTCTACGTCTATACTTGCATAGTTATGAGGACGATCCGGTAGTGTTGGTGCATGAACTATACTTTCTAGTTCTGAGGAACAAAATATAGTCCTTTCAGCTGTACGTATTTTCCGCGTGGAAAACCCCAAATACAACCTCAAGAAGTGATGATTTTTTCTATAAAATAATCATTTTCGTTGTAAAAACGTATACATAACCTTAAAATTTTGAAGCTCTTCAGCTTTCCTTAATAATAAAGGATGATTTTTCTTTTTAAATGTGCATTTTTGTTAATGATAGTTTTCCTTTTAAAATAGTCATCTCCGTTTAACAGAATCAGATATAAGCTAAAATTCGCACAACATGCTGTTTTCCACAAGAAATGTTCACGAAAGTTTTTCTCTTGTGCTTTCTTAATCCGGGCTTTCAGGAGTGAGTACTCGAGATAGATAAGATTTGATGCATTTTGCTCACCCCTAATACTGAAGTTAAGTCCGAGTGTTTCAGCAGCCTCCTCCGCTGCTTTGTACAGAAACGTTCCTTTGCCCACCCCTTCGTGATTCCTGACCATTTTAAGAAGACGGTCTCTTCTATTTGCAACTCTATGTGCTGTATCCAGAATAATCCTGTCGTGAAGACATTCAAGACTCCATATTCCGCGACCACCTTGTCGCTCGTTCTTCGTCCACGGAACTACTCCAATTGAATAGAGTATTACCGGGACGGCAAGCATGTTCGTTGCAGATACTTTGTTCCTCGCCGACAGCTCGGAAGACCAAATCTGCTGGATGAGACGTTTGTACCTGCTTCGGAAAGTATCCTTTATAGATGTCACATCCTGAATGTGGCTCTGTGGCACGCCCAGGTATGTATAAAACTCTCCAGCGCAAAGGTGTCGTATAGCGCTTCTATCAACGAGCTCAGGATCTTCAGGGATGCCATTAAGTTTTCCTCGCTTCAAATAAACCTTGGCGCATTTGTCTAACCCAAATTTCATTCCAATTTCCTTAGTATATCGTCCGACAATCCCTAGAGCTAGATGTAGTTGCTCTTTGTTTTTAGCATAGATCTTAAGATCGTCCATGTAAAATACATGAGTGATCTTGTACTTTTAATCTGCAGGCTTGCCGCACAAGTACCCGTCGGAATGGCGAAGTGCTAGAGATAGTGGCAATAATGTAAGGCAAAAGAGGAGTGGGCTTGTGGTGTCGCCCTGAAAGACACCTCTCTGAAAGGGGGCCTTGTTAGTTGTCACCCGATTTTTTCCAGATGAGATAGTAAATCTGCTTTTCCAAAGCGGCATCAATCTCTCTATGCACCTAACTATTTGCGGATGAACCTTTAAGATTTCCAAAAGTCATGATAAGTCTATGAAAATACGGGCCAAATGCTGATGGGTTGAAGAAAACTTCTTCCACCATAAATATGTATATATCGGAAATTCCATGTCAATCGGGAAGAAGTTACCTTCATCGTAAACGGGTTATTTTTCACCAAATTTGGCACAGATTATCTTTAACATGCGTGCTCTCATCTCAAATTTGGTCAGAATTATTTTTTTTGGTGTTGCAAAATGGCGGACCAAAATATCTCAAAAAACGTGGTTTTTTACATGCTCTCCAGGTATACCATTTTTAGGTGAAAAAAAACAATAACAAACCCGATATAATTATTCAATTTGATATTTTTGGTGTTGCTGGCAATAAATAAACTACTAAAATGCTAAATGTCAAAATGGCGGATTCAAAATGGCAGCCAAAACATAAATTTTTTAATTTGTATGTAATATTCGTTTTAATATTTGTTTTCAAAACCTATTTTCAACAGCCCTTATTATTATTGTTTTGAAAATATCAATAGCGAGTCCAATATGGCGGAGAAAAAAATATTTTATAATAACACGAACAACGCCAACTCAGTCTTTTAAACTCTTCTGTGACCATAAGATTTTTTAGCCACGAATTATATAAACCAGATATAGTTTTAAGGGTTTGAGGCATCGATGATTTAGAATTTGCCATAACTTTTGAAAAATTAATTTTTGTAAGCAATTTTTTGGAACAAATTGTTTAAACAAACTCATTTTACAAAACTAATCGCATGCTTGGAGTAAGCGTATTCAAAAACCCCTTAAATAATTGTTATGGTATTTGTATTGTCTTTGGCTTTCTTATGAACATGAACAGTTTTATTAAATTTACAAAATTAATTATTGATTAATTTTTTTATTAAAAAGCGTAACTGAAGACATAAAAGAACTATTCCGGATATAACTTTTGCCATTAAATCTGATTCTGGTATATGTTTTGCAAAATTGGTTAAGAACGCAACAATTTGTTTGAACAAATAGTTTAAACAAATTAGTTTTGCTAAAGTAATGGCAAATTTGAAATCAGCAATGGCTCAAACCCTTAAAACTATATCTGGTTTATATAATTCGTGGCTAAGAAATTTTATGGTCACAGAAGAGTTTAAAAGACTAAGTTGGCCTTGGCCTTGTACAACCTTTTTTTTATCCGCCATATTGGACTCTCTATTGATATTTTTAAAATAATAATATGCATTGATGAAAATAGGTTTTTGAAACGAACATTGAAACGATATTACGATATTAAAACGAACATTACACACAAATTAAACAATCTATGTTCCGGCCGCTATTTTCAATCCGGCATTTTGAAATTTATCATTTTAAAATTTATTTATTACCAGCAATACCAAAAATATCAAATTGAATAACAATATCGGGTTTCTCATTGTTTTTTCCACCTTAAAAATGGTATATCTGGAGAGTATGTGAAAAAACCACGTTTTTTGAGATATTTTGGTCCGCAATTTTGCAACAACAAAAAAAGTAATTCTGAAAATATTTGAGATGAAAGTACACATGTTAAACATAATCTGTGCAAAATTTAGTGAAAAAAATAACCCGTTTATAAGATGTTTAGGTGGCCCGACTGACATGGAATTGCC
>NC_046665.1:73618963-73628448 GCF_010883055.1 Belonocnema kinseyi
CAGCTTTCAACAATACTTTAAGATTTTTCTTTTGAATAGGATCTTTTTTATTGAGAAATTCCAAAAATAATTTCAAATTTTTCAAACTTTTCAGATTTCATACTTAGTACTTTATGATTTTTCTTTTCAAATGGACTAAATTTTTAATGAGCGTATCTAACCTTAAAACTTGTACTACTAAGTACAAATCTTATTTTAAGTAACAAATACTTTTTGGGAAATAAAATTAAATTGAGAGCTACACGGAGAGATATTTCGCAACGGTCGTTGCTTTAAAATCCATGAGGGTTCTGAGATCTTAGTTCTTGCGACAAAGCTAGAATGAAGTCAAGCAGCAGTTTTAAGAATTAATCTCTTGAAATTCCTCTCTTTGTAAACAATTACTATTATATCTTATCCACTCATTGCAATGTATTTAATTCAAATAACGAAGAACAAAATCGTATGGACAAGCGGATGAAACTGTCGAAGACGCTCATTTTTGTTTCTTGGCGATTTTTAACCCATTTATTTAGATTATTAAATTGTACAAATAGGGGGAAAACAATTTAAAAAATGGTGCATCTTTTTCATGCTCATTTTGCATAAAATTATTCATGACAAAAATTTTCTTTTCGATCTTAAATTTAAAAAAAGACCATTTTTTGCAGCTTAAAACTACATCGATTTTGTAATACTTTTGATAAAATAGGTCAAAGAAATATTTAATTGATTTAAACAAATATTTGTTTGATTCAAATATAACTTATTTGATTTACACACACCATTTTTTAACTTCCACCATTTTTATTTAAATCAAACAAATTCTATCTTTGACATAGGATCAAGAAATTGTTTCATACAAACAAACATTTTTCTGAGAGTTCCAAATTCTTGTTACCTAATCCGATTTTTCCCTCGCTTATATACATCTCTATTGCAATATTTACGAAGTACGCCAGAAAACTTGCTCTTCGTGTATGTTTAATACATAAATGGTTGCGGTTGCGGGGGTGCTCGCTTCATCAAGAAAGGGTGGCATTTTTGGTGACGGGTAACCCCAACCCTATCGCATGGGTGTACGCAACCGCCCTATGGTATAAGACCATACCATGACAATTTTTACTCACGAAGTTATCCAGCCCCGATGCGCATTGATGATACACCTACGTAAACAGATACATGCACTCGATAATACTACACGATGACCATGGGACATGGACTGATTGGGGTGCAGGGAACCTATGCAGTTTAATTTATGTTGGATCACCAGCCAGTCGTACCGAGAAGTCCCAGGAATCGCGCGTTCCGTTGTCCTCTCAATCCTGTTAAAATGACCGGTAAGTGTTGGATCTCGGGTTACTCGCGACTTATTTTCTCTCTCTGCTATTTAGTGCATTTCGATAGAAGTAGAGGATGGAAGTGGGGAAAACTGGACTACAGAGACGTATATATTTCTGGATGGCTACGTGAACGTGAAATTGCATGTGTTCATGTGGGAAATGCGCAGACGAAAACACGATCTGAGAAGGTGTGGGTACATGTGGGTGTTTGTACCTGTGGTAAACATCTACATGTTGACGGTCCGCCATGTTGGTGATGTGATGTAAATTTTACCGCTCCTATAGCGAACAAAATCGTTCACCGAAAATGATTTGGCGTCGTTCTCAGGTCGATGACCATTTGGGTAGTGCCATTTTTTTTATAGAAAAATTATTAACTCGTGCGTTTCACCTTTCGATATTATTGATAAAAACATTTGTGTTTAGGGTTTAATTCATTATTGAGGTGGAGTGTAAATTAAATAAGATCTAGAAAAGAATTGTATGTCTCAAGTGTGTCTGTTCAAAAACTAGGTGACTCTTATGGTCAACTAATAAATTCGAAATATGTTGCATTACCAATAAAATGGTTGAGTTTTCAATCAAAAAGATTAATTTTCTACAAAAAAAAAAAACAAAAAATTTCAACATAATACTTGAGTTTCAAACCGTAAAAGTAGATTTTTTTGTTTAAAAAACATTTAATTTAAAACAGGAAAATGTGAATTTTCGACCAAGAAAGATGATTTTCCAACCGAATAGTTTATTGGAAAAAAAACTTCCATAAAAAATGGTTTCATTTTTAATTGAATAATGGAACCTTCCAATCACAAAGAGGACATTTTTTAGAATATGGTTCAATTTTCAATCAAGAACGATACATTTTCAACCAGGAAGTTGTCAACAACAAAAAAATTCGATCCAGAAGGACGAATTTTATATCCAAAAAGCCGAATTTTCAACCAAATAGTTGCATTTTCAACCAAATATTTGAATCGTCAAGCGAAGGGTATAAATTTTCAATGAAATAGTAAAATTTTAAACAAATGGTTGAATTTTTAACCTAGAAAAATAAATTTTCAAGCAATGGGTCGAATGATAAAAAAAGATTAAGCTTCAACTAAATACAGTTTTTCATTTTCAATTTGTCAGAAGATAGTTGAAATTTCAATCCAAAATAAGCAATTTTTAACAAAATAGTTCAATTAAAAAAAAATTACTTCTCATGAAAATAGTTGAATCTTTAAGCAAATATGGTAAATTTTCAACTTACAGAGATTATTTTTAGCTAATTGGTCGCATTATTAATCAAGAAAGATTAAACTTAAGCCAAAAACCATTTTTTTTTATTTTCAACAAAATAGTAAAATTTGAATGCCAATAAGTCGATTTTTTTGAAAGGAAATTAAATTTTAATTCCAAAAGGATGAATTTTCTCTCCAAAGAGACTTATGTTCAACAAAAATGTTAAATTTTTGACCAAAAAAGATCAATTTTTAACAGAAAAGTTGAATTTTTAACAAAATAATTGAATTTTCCACAAAAAAGATAAATTTTTGAGGTTACTTAAGTAATGCCAGCCCCCGGAAATTTACATTCTGGAAAGTCAGATTATGGCTAATTACATTGTGGTAATTCACCTTGCGCAACTAACATTTAAAAATTATGAAGTCTACAAAAATGCATGAATCAACAGAAAAGAAAATTTATAGCAAAGTAGTTGAAATTTCAATCAAGTAGTTGCATTTTCAAACAATAAGGAGATTATTTCTCAACGAATAATATAAGAATTGATATTTCCATAAAACAGTCAAGACGGAAAACAAATTCAAACGACATTTCTTAATTTTCAAGCTCAAAAGGCAAATTCTTTACAAAAGATTTGATAGAATTTATTTTCTACGACAAAAGATAAATCGACGCCTCCATTCAATATCAGTCTATGCGCTGACAGCACCCTTTATGAGACATATTCCCTATGCTGTCAACAGACAGATTCCTATTTCAGTAGTTAGATTTGCAGCTTAGAAAAATTTAGAAAAAGAAAAAAAACATCTTTCAACAAAATATTTCAACCCTCAAACAAAAAGATGGAGCTTCAAGTAATACAATTAATTGTTAAGAAATAAATTCCACTTTAAATTAATAAGGTGAAGTTTCAATCAAGAAGTTTGATTTTCTACAAAAAAATCTGCCCGCTTGGCGGCACATTCTCATCGCGCTTGCGGCTCACTATTCTTTGCATTCAAAGTGCTTGAAATAAAATTCATCAAAAAGATCTCTTTTATTTTCTATTTTCTATTTATTTTCTACTTAATTAAGTATAGTAAAAGATTAAGTTTCTGAAAGCTCTGTCACAGAGCAAATGTACATTTTCTAAACCACCTTAAAAGAAATAAAAAACTGCAATCCTTTTTTCAGAGATTTTTATCTATCTCGCGTTGTTATACTAAAAATAGAATTTTTGTTTTCATATTACTTACGATAACCAAAAACAAAATTACGTGCCGATTGAAAAATGGTTACAAGGCATACTATAGGATGTTTCAAGAGCTCTAATTTATCTTTGACACTTTTTCGGATTTCGCGTCGTATGGTTTCAAAATTTTCATGTTGTGGTTTTAAATTTCAGGCATTTCTAATACTTTATGAATCAGAAATGATGAGAATGTAATAAATTATTACAAATTTGTATCTCTTCTTCGTACAAACAGTACGCGTTCTCTCAAAAAGTGATTATAAAAGAATTTGTAGATCTTTTTTGGGTTCACAATTTTTATTAATTCATCTTTTTTCGTAACCTGCATTGTTGGACCACAATATGGAATTTTTGGGTTTTCATTATTTTTTGCACAATAAAAATTCCAGAAAAATTCAAAAAGTTGGGACGATAATCTTGTAGGGTGTTCATATAACTCCAGTAAATATTTTAGATCAAAGAAAGTAATTTGGATCAAGTATTTCCGCTTTTTCAGTAATACTAATATACACACATACAATTTTTAAATCTTAAAAGAAGTATTCTCAAAAACTTAACAAATGCGTTCACATTTGGAATTTTAATCCAAAATAACTGTCTAACGAACTTGACCTTGAGTTAAGCACTCTAAAAGTGCATACTAAAAGCCAATCCAAAACGTCAATTCTTTCGAAAGTTATGGTGCTAACAAAATAAAAATCGGCAGGCAGATAGGTAGGCAGACAAACACACATACGCGCGAAAAAAATACAGAAACAGCATGAAAACTTGTTTTTTGGTTTCAGGGGGTCTCAAAACATGAACATTTGACAAAAACGAAGCTGGAGGAGTCAAATTTTACACAAATCCAATACGTTTTCTAATATGAATGTAAAAATATGGATACACAATGACAAATTAAATAGTTCAATTTTTAACTAAAAACTGTGAAATTTTTGTTAAAACTGGATTAATTAAATTTTCAGTTAAAAAAATTCATTTTCAATAAAAAATCTAATTTTTAAGAAAATAATGGAATCTTGAAGCAAATGGTAAAATTTTAAATTTTGAACTGAAAAAATAATTTTGAACCAAAGATGTAATAGTAGACTTTCTTATTGGATTGTATCAATTCAGTTTGCAACTAGGGGAAAAACGAGAAAAGGAGGATGTCTCTTGTAATTCCCTACACACAGAAAATCGCCGATCCTCCATTGTACACCCAAATCTGTGTTCAAGTGAGTTGCAACAAATTTGAGCCACACAGGTTCATTCGGGGAATCTAGGAGGAAAGCATCATTTAGATACTGTTTTTTCTCATCCAGAGAAACGAGAAGTGTCGTCTACAAACTGTCAGTCACCTGTCAAGATGATTTTCTCGGGCGTTATTTGGGTGAAATAGATGTTGATAATCAGGTAAGTTATAATAATAATTACCTAACTTTTAATTTCCTCCCATTTACTAGCGACTATTAGTGTCTTGGAATAAAAATTGTACTTGGCGTGATATAATATCCAAATCTTACGTTAGTCAAAACCTACATGGCATTCAAACGACCAAAGTCAGGATGTAAAAACTAAGTCGTGACCGTCTGCATCTTAATTGATGCCTGTTCGTTCGAAGAAATTTCCTCTAGATTTTCTGTATTAAACAAAGTGAAGTTAGCTGGTGGTTGAAGTGAAAATACCTATTTGTATATGTAGACGGTCATGACTTTTTCTACACATCCCGGCTTTAGTATAAATATCGACGGCCATGACTAACCTAACATTTGGGAGTTGCATTAGGAAGTTATCATTTTATTCTAAGTGACTAATACGTACTCTTAAATGAAAAAAGTTGAAAATTAGGTAAGTATTATTTCAATTAGTTTCCTTATTAAAAATTATTTAGTCTAATATCGCAAAGCGAATAGTTGCTTTGGCAGGTGTTCAGGTGGCTGACAGCGCGGTTTAGCACTCCACGATTCTCGGCATTGAGTAAAAATTCAGTCTCCAAATGATACTTTCCCTTAGATGCCCAGATGTGCACCTACGTTCAGAGAAATACATTTGAGACTCGAAAATTCTTTCAAATGCTCATTGAGAGACCAATGAAATTTGAGCTACAACAAATTTAACACCAGCGTTTTTCTGTGCATAAAAAATCGTTACTAAACCTGCCCATCCCCCCTCCCACCTAGCAGTGTGACTTAGTTTTTAAACGGTTGCTGATCGGTTATCACTGTACTGTGAAGTTATATAAAAAGAGACAGAATTTGCAACAAAATCAAGACCGGCAGTGTAAGAAAGAAAAATGATTAGACCTTAGTTTATTAAAAAACTAATAAAAAGGGGTATGAAAGGATTATATAAGTTGCGATTATTATTTCATTTAACAAAGAAAGAAGGTGATAAATCATATAATTGAACATTACATTTGAAATTCTGCAAGATTAACAGGATGGACCCTAAAGAGGAAGATATTATAAAAAAATTGTATCAGGGAGGATCGAACACTTTAGGCTTATAAATGGGTGGTCAATATTTGAATTGCGGATATGACCAGTGCCTTTTTTATTCCCTCTGTTTCACTCTCCATCTTCTGCCTTGTTCAGGCGGTCATCACATAGTGAAGGTTAGAGTTATCCACATGTGGTAATGTGTGTACATAGGTATATAGGCGACGTGCGTGTTTAGGTAAATATCTCCGTAGTATTTACACGTGCGAGCCTGAACCGAGATAGCTGATGATTAATGGTCCTTCTTTTCGGTTTATTAACGACCCGCCCCTTGTCGTCTACATAATTTCATCCTTTGCTGAAGGTCCTCCATTTTCGGAAATTCATGAATAATTGAGAAGTAGGAGTATTATTCTAATCGAGGGAAGATGTGTGGAAAAATATTTGTCAGCTTTTGTGAGATGCTCTGCGGAATTGAAGCAAGGGAAGGTAAAAGGTGCTAAGTTTACTTTTTGACAAAATCCAGTTTTTATCAAAAATCATACTTTTCCGCTTTTTTCACTAATTTCGCTAAAGAAAAACTAAGATTTAAAAATTGTAAACTCAATATTATTAAAATAAAATTGAAATAAATAAATAAAAATATAAAATATATAAATAATATAATAATATATAAATTTATAATAAATAATAAATAAATTAAAATTGAAATTAAATCTGCTTTCTTATGAATAATTTGTTACACCGAAATTAGAACATAAAAAACATTCAAAAATCAAAATCAGATCTCCAAACTAGTTTCTTTCCAGCTTATTAGAGAGTTTTCTTCATCTTTTTTACACTACTGGGGACCAATATAAAGTTAGTCACACACCTACCCCTTTCCAACATCTGTTGGGGATGGGAAGGCACTCCTATGACTGTTAACACAAATAATGTTAGTCAAATCACTACCCCCTTATACTTCTTGGAGCGGGAAGTCACCTCTGTAACAGCTCACAGAGATAAGGTTGGTCCAACTCCTACCTTCTTCCAACGTCTTCTGGGGGCGGGAAGGCATACATTGGATTAGTCAAATAAATAAAGTTAGTCACAAGGCAAGACACCCCTGTGACTGTTGACACAAATAATGTTAGTCAAATCCCTACTCCTTTACTCTTCTTGAAGCGGAAAGTCACCCCTGTTACTGGTCACAGAGATAAGGTTGGTCAAACTCGTACTCTCTTTCAAGGTATTCTGGGGGCGGAAAGGATGCATTTGATTGGCCACATAAATAAGGTTGGGCCAACTCTTACCCTCATCCAACGTCTTTTGGGGATGGGAAAGCATCCATTGGACTGGTCACATAAATAAAGTTAGTCAAAACCCTTCCCCTTTCCAATATCTCTTGGGGACGCAAAAGCACCCCTGTGACTGTTGATACAAAGAAGGTTAGTCAAATACCCCTTTACATTTCTTGGGGGCGGGAAGGAAACCCCTGCAACTAGTCACAGAGATAAGGTTGGTCAAACTCTCTTTCAACGTCCCGTGGCGTCGGAAGGCATGCATTTGATTGGTAAAATAAATAATGTTAGTCAAACCCCTACTCCTTTCCAACATCTCGTGGAGACGGGAGGGCACTTCTGTGACTGTTAAGACAAATAATTTTAGTCAAATTCCTACCCCTTTGCATTTCTTGGGGCGTGAAGAAACCTCTGTAACTGGTCTCAGAAATAAGGTTGGTCAAGCTCCTACCCACTTCAGCGTCTTTTGGAGGCGGAAAGGCATCCAATGGACTGGTCACATAAATAAAACCCCTACCCCTATCCAACATCTCTTCGTGTCGGGAAGGCACCCCCTGTGACTGTTAATAGAAATAATGTTAGTCAAACCCCTAGCTCTTAAAAAAGTTGGGGTGGGAGCGGAAAAGTACACTTGTGATTTTTCACAGAGATAAGACTGGTTAAACTCTTACCCCTTTCCAACGTCTCCTTGGACACAGAATCAATGTTGCTCAAATCCTTAACATTTTCCAACTGTAAGTTACGCTGTAAGTCACGCGTCATTCTAAATTAATATTAAGCGTTTTACCTCGATGCGAGGAAAGCAGTTTCTGTCAATTAGCAAGATGGCCTGTATCGAGGGTCAAATAATAAAACTAGAACATGGGACAAAGCATAATTTTAAAAATATTTTCATACAAAAATAATTTGTTATCATAAGCGTTTCTAAATTTCCTTTTTATTTAAACGTATTCAAGTAAATAATAAAATCGATATTTTTTCATTTTAATTATGAGCCATTTTCGTCATTTAAATTAATAACTGGTTATGTTTAACGAAGTTCTCATTCATATTAAAAATACTGATCTGCGTTCAATGCATTTTCACGACAAAAATGCTAACACATTATTTTTCTTTTTAAACCATGATTTTGATTAGTTTTGACATGGATAATTATATTTTCGGATGTTTACGTAATGAAAATGAAATATTTTTATATTATTATATTTTAAATTATTGTTAGGAAATCATACTTTTGTACAATGAATAAAAAGTATGTAATAAAAAAGAACGTAATTTTATTTTATTTCGTATTTCGCTTTACTCGAAAAACAGCCAGAAAACACCTTCTTTATAGAAGAAAGAGAATTTAATTTTTACAGCGATTTTAGATTAATTTTTACCTGCAACAAAAATTAACTTTACGTGTTAAGATTTACTCGCTATTTTGTTTCGGTCGGGTGTCCAACTGACCATCTGTCATACTAGTTTTCAAGGAGGTTAAGTGAATGGATATCATGTAAGGTGAAGTGGCGAACGTGAGGGGAAATAAGAAGAGAGTGAGTAGGGAAAGTCAGTAGAAATAAGGGGTGTAAAATGAGGGGTATTGGGCGAAATGACAAGGGGGGTAAAGGAAGCGGAGAGAAATAATATGGATGTGAAGTAAAAAAAAACGAGGGGAAATAAGGGGGAGTGAGGGAAATAAGAGGAGCGGAAGTACGAAAAGTTAGGTGAAATAAGAGGAAAATAAGTCAAGTAGAGTAGGTAAGTATTGAGAAACTAGGTGAAGCAGACAAAATTACGTAAGGCCAAGTAGTAAGTCAGGAGCGGAAAGAAGAAGAATTAGGTGAAGTAGTGGAAATTAAGGGGATTAGGAGAGGGGAAAGAGAGAAAGTGACGAATGCGAAAAAGGAAAAGTGAGAAGAAAGGAGACAGGGATTAGGGGAAGTGCGATTACATGAGAACCGTGTAGTAGGGGAAGGGATGAGATATACGGGGTTAGAAAGTGTGGGGGGGGGGGGGG
>NC_046665.1:73628477-73629683 GCF_010883055.1 Belonocnema kinseyi
GGAAATGAGAAAGAGAAGGGAAAGTGAGAAAAATGAGGATCGGGCAACTAGGGAAGCGACTGGTAATGAGGTGAAAAAAGTAGGGGAAGTAAGTTGCAATAAGGTGAGGGAAAGTGAAGAAATTTATTATAAATAAGGGTGGGTAGAAGAGGGGAAGTGATAGCTGGGGAAGGAAGTAGTGGAAGGGGAGTGTTAGCTGGGGAAGGGAATTAGTGGAAGGGTAGTGAAGCTTGGAAAGCGAGGGTTTGGGGAAATAGACGAGTAAGAAGTTGAGAAGAGGCGAATTGTGAAGTATTGTGAGGGGTACAAAGGGATGTGTGGGAGGAAAAGTATGGGATTGAGAGGTTTGATCGACTTGATTAAAGTTAAAATAGGCTTCGAAAGCCATTTAGACCAAGTCAAATAGTGTTATTTGTTTATGAAACAAATAAAAAAATGTATTTCAGACGATTTTCTTAATGATTTGTATATTGTTTTCATTTATAACACTACGAAAAGCGAAACTATGCTAAGTTTGTCGGCATTTCCATTAAGTTATCAAATGCAAATGAAACTCCATCTATTTTTTGCACTCAATTGTTATTGATCTACCTAATTCACATGTAAATAAATTAATTCACTCAGTCGGTTATAAACTGCTCCTCTTGCTAGAATGAATAATTGATAGAAGAAAATTTTAGTCAGATACACACACTAATGCAAATTTGTATACAGTAGAAATTTAATAGATGGATATACTCAAATACAGTGAAACCCTTCGATAGCCCTCCCTTCTATAGCTCTTCCGAGGGCTATAATGAGTTATTTCCCCCCCAATGTCAGCCCAAAAATCGGTACTATAGAAGAGTTTCACTGTACTATAAGTGAAGGTTCACAGTACAGAACTATATAACCAAAAAAATCGAAATTTTTCAGGCGAGCGAAAAAACATTCTGTAACATCGAAATCACCACTTGAAGATAAAACAAAAGCCCACATCTGACCTATAGTATTTAAGGACTGATGTAAAAAAAAGTTTGATCAGAAAAAGTTTTCCAGTGCCAAGAAATAGAATATGGAAGTTGATAATAGATTTTATGCTTTCACGATGATTCATTTTGATAAAAAAGGAGATATTTCGGGTTTCACTCGTGTAAAAAACTACTACGAATTGTTTGCCGACGTTTCGTGAACATTGCAGTTCACATCTTCAGGGCTGACCTGAAA
>NC_046665.1:73629783-73644632 GCF_010883055.1 Belonocnema kinseyi
AGCCCTGAAGATGTGAACTGCAATGTTCACGAAACGTCGGCAAACAATTCGTAGTAGTTTTTTACACGAGTGAAACCCGAAATATCTCTTTTTTATCAATATGGAAGTTGATAATTTCGAAGTGACTGAAACCTAAACTTCGAACAGGCTCAGCTGCGGATCCCAATAGAAAGTAAAATTTTCAGTTGAAACAAAAAATAAGAACTTCCGCCCAAGATATTAAGTCATTTATTTGGAAGAAAATGAGTTGGCTTACAAAAACTTCACCAAGTCTACATGGATCAATAAAGAATTTGGAGATTAAATTGCATGGGTTTTGGAAATTGTTTTTGGAAAATCACTAAAAATCTAACTTTCAACATTACAAAAAACAAACAGCTTCTTTACAAAATATGGAGATGTTATATAAGAATCATGAAATATTCATCCAAAAAAGTTATTCTGCTCCGAGAAAATAAAGATTTAGAGAGATTAAATAGCACTGTATGACGATTGGTCACTAGAAGATCTATAAAAAGAAGAAAAGTATTTATTTTCTTTGAAAATAAACGATCATAATTTCAAGAAATGTGGTTCCTGACGTCAAGGTAAGAAATCGAATAAAAAAATGTTTTAAAAAGTGTCTATTTTTGGGAAATTTTTTGTAGAAAATAAAGTTTTACGATTTTGCTTTCATCTCTTCTTCAACAGTTTTTCAATGGATCTCCACGTTTCGAGACTCCCTGAATCCGAAAATAAAGTTTTTACGACGGCTGTCTGTCTGTCTGTCCGTCCGTAAAAACGATCACTTTTGAAAAAACGAACGGATTAAATCCATCCTTGGCACACTTTGTTCAGCTCCTAAAAGAAGGGGCGAGTTCATTAACCATCCATTTTTGATAAAAACTTAAAAAGTGAGCGCATTTTTAAAATTATTGAGACCACTTTTTTCTGAATTTGAAAATTCTATGAACGGATTTTTATAGTATTAAAAAGGACAAACAATTTATCCTAATGACCTTTTCCCATAAAAGAACATTTTTCGAGTTACAGCATTTTTAATATTTTTTAAATTATCCGAAAATAGAAATTTTCAGCCACAAACGCACGATATGAAAAAAGTCAAGAAAAGAAAAACATTGCTTCATAAAAGTCCTGCAGGATAATCATAACAAATTTGTGGATTTTCTTAAATAACACAGGCCGACAAAATTTGACAAAGGTCCGGAACCAGAGACCAGACCTAGTATACCCGAAGGTTTTTGCTGCGCTGAATCCGAATCCGACCTCAGAAAAATTCCATCGACCTCAGTTTTCGAGATATTGTAACCTAAAAGTGCAAAAAAACACCGTTTTTTGCTATATTTTAGGTTACATAGCATCTTGAATAAATTTTTTTTCAAAAACGGGCGAAAGCATCACAAAGGAGCACCCTTGCCCTCTAAAATCCATTTTTCAGATTCAAGATAGCTTTTTTTTCATCGATATATCATTGATTGAAGTTAAGTATTTTCGCAGTTTCGTAACAACGTTAAAACACTCTATATAGCATATGTGAGGCTATAAGCCCAATTTATAAGTGATCGTATTCGATCGAAAAAATCTATATATAGGTTTTTGAGGTTGCTCATTAAGAATATGAAGTCAGATTTTGAAAATTCAATATGGCTGCCATTTTGGATCCGCCATTTTGAATTCGTCAAATTTGATATTGGATTTGTAATCAGCGACCTTACGGGGCCTCGAACACATCAAAATAACGGCTTTTGACCCTTTTAGGTTAGAATATCTCGAAAACTGAGGGTGATGGAATTTTTCTGAGGTCAGATTCGGATTCAGCGCAGAAAAAACCTTCGGGTATAGTAGGTCTGGTCTCTGGTGCTGAGAATTGTTAGCCTGTGTAATCGAAAATTAAAATTTTGATTGCACAAAAAATAATCAAAACTCAAAAATTCCATTTTATGGCCAAATTATGTAGGATACGAAAAAAGATGAATTAACAAAAACTGTTATTCCAAAAAAGGTCTACAATTTCGTTAAGAATCAGTTCTTGATAGGATGCGTACTTTTTGTTTTTTGTTTCGTGAAAAATAAGATTGAAAATAAAAAAATAAAATAAAAATGTGTGGAAAAACGACGAAAGTTACGAGCGAAAAAAAGATTCAACAAAATCTGTTTACAAATGTCTGTCGATAATCGAGCGCGCAGCGCGAGTGTCACGATGAGAATGTGTACCTCAAAGCCTACAGAACACAGAGTAATAATAAGGAGACCCATCATGCTGTACAAAGCGTCTCGAGTTTTGACTGCGGTAACTGTACATTTATTGCCAGACTTAGGCGTTTAAACCCAATGCTCCAAGGAAGTGGACATGCGCACTGTGATTTGTTATCTCCTTTTCTCTCGCAAGAAATGTGCGAGTGAGTGCCGTGTTGAATGACAACTAAGAACTGAGCTTATGTTCCTGTACATATTGTCAATTGAGTTTGTCAATATACGTGCTCACTTATGTGTTTTTGTACAGAATTAAGTTGACAAGTTGTGACCTGGAAAGTATGGGTAAGTAATATAGATTTAATGTAATCATTAAATGATATAAAATGGGCAGGTTGAATAATGTGACAATATAATTGGAATAATATTAGGTAATATGTTGTTGTGGTTGCTAAGCACTGGCACTCACTCGCACGTATGTACGGAGATAGGTCTCCTTATTATTACTCCGTGCTATAAAGCTTTGAGAAACTTAATCTTTGAGTATACTTAATTAAGTAGACCATTCAGAATTTGAAGACGCATATAAATACTGCTATCTAAAAGAGATCTTTTTGATCAAGTTTCATTCCATCATTCCATAATCATTCCATAAGAATAAATCTCCGTGCGTGAAGCGTGAGATTCAATCGTCGCGCGCCTTCGGCGCGCTCAAACCTGCGAAAGAAACAAGCCGCGCGCGATGAGAATGTGCTCGCAATGCGGGCAGATTTTTACAGTAGGTGTTGTAAAAATAGTGTAAATTACCAAACTTTACTGAATTTTAGTTGATATCTGAAATAATCCACATTTTGCAATGTTCTTATACTCATTTAAAGCTAATTTTTTTACAGCATCACAATAGCTTAAAATCATGAATAAAAAAAATTCTCATCACAATTAAAGAACTCTTACCACAAAGAATATTGAAAATTTTCCAACTTTCATGTTACTACTACGAATTCCTGAACAGCGATAGAATTTTTTTTTTAGATTTATGCTCATAAACTGTTGCAATACTGTGGTAAAATGGCTTTGAAATTATCTTAAGAACATTGAAAAATATTTATTGTTTCGGATATTACCTAAAATTCTGCACAAATGTTTAAACTGACATAATTTTTGTAATATCTATTCGAAAGAAACAGAGAAAATGGCTTCATCCTGGGCTCATTTTATACAGAAATTTGAGAGCATTAAACTCTTTAAAGATAAAGTTTTTTAGCTCTGATATAACTAAAATTAAGGTAACTTAAACAATCATCAAAACAGAGGTGAAAGCAAATTCTGACATAATAATTAGCAGTGAAAAGTCTGATAAGTGACTCATATCATCGAAGAGACCCTCTGTTTCTTTAGATTCCAATTCCGGACAATTATTCCGACCTTTGCATGTCACTTGAACAAATAAAAAAATGAATGTCTAGTTCTTTTTCATTTATTGCGATAATTAAATCAAATAAATCGTCTGAAAGTTATAATTATATTATTATTAGATTATCAAAAAGCAACAAGTATAATAACCTATAAAATAATACCTTTATTTTTACACGAAGTTTTACATTATACAATACAGTCTCGCATGAAAAGTTTCCGTTATAAAGGACAAGGTAGTCCAAGGGGGCGAGAGTGTCACGCTGCTAGGTCAGCGGAGCAGCCCCACAACAATGCAGGAGTGTATGAAAAAAGCGGGCAGTATCCTCGGCGGTTGATTCAGTCGTCTTCTGCAGTCATTTTCACTTAGTTGCAAAACGTAACAGGACATACGTTTTAGTTTACTTTCAGTCACTCAGTGTTTAGGATATGTGTTGCGTAACCAGATGTAACCAGGCATTACGAAACTGTCGGAGGAAAACCAGATACAGCGTTTATCTTTCGAAGAGACATATAAGCTTCCAGACGAAGTTAAATCAGGAACCTCAAAACAATCTATTTTGCAGAATTTATTTTTTTACCGGGAAATTTCCAAATCTTTATGAGAAAAATCTGTCCAAGTTTTATTTTAACAGCTTTTAAAATAATCAGTTGAATTGTTATTTTTTAAAATTATGATACGATTCACTTTACAATACGTAATTTGAAAATATTTTAATTAAAAATTTTTTAATTTAAATTTTTATTTTTAACCTGACATTTTTAATTTAAAGAATTTCAAAATGTAGTTAAAATATTCACAAGTTCTAAAAGAACATCCAAAATAATTTTAAATTGGAAAAAATCTAAAACAACTTCTAGATTTCTTAAGATTTGGAAATAAAATTTTAAAGCTTTTTAAGGACGTTTTAACTATTTGAAATTAAAATACAGTGAAACTCTTCTATAGTGCCGATTTCGGGCCTGACGATAAGTGGGAACTAACTAAGCCCGCTCAACATTTGTTTGATCAACTCTAAGTGCTTGCCTGAGTGACAACCTCAGATCCCACGTACTCCGCGCAACTCCTCACTGAAAATTTTTTGGGCGAACTGCTCGCCTACGTGGTAGAGCTGGAACACCAAATGCGTCGCGCGCTGCTCACCTGCAACTGGGTACACATCCTATCCCATATTGGGCACGCTCTGTTCCCACATTGGAACAGCTGTAGTTCCAACAGTATTGGTACAGTAACACTCCCTTTAGGCGGAAGCACGGAATCCCCACGCCGAATTTCGCGCGGAGTTATACAGTTATAGTTTATACTCGTGGGGCAATTTCATTCTCTTTTGTGGGTCTGCTGCGTTCCCAACACACGGGAAAGGATCTGTTCGCACGTTTGGTACTATAGCTTACTTAAATGTGGTCTGGCCGCTACACGAACCGTCGTGGTGGCGCTGCGTTGCCACTAAGAAGACAGCTGCTTGATCAAATTTTTTTCAGTGCTGTTGTACCTATTAGCGGCGCGGCGTCGATTCTCGGATGAGCTATAGAAAGGAGGGCTATTGAAAAGTTTCACTGTAATTTGTCTTCTAATTAACGAAGTATTCAGTTTAAAAAAAATTAATTTTTAATTTCAATGTTTGCAGCTTAAAATTACTGGAAATTGTACAATTTTGAATATTTTAAAGTTCATTGATTGATTCTTTAATTTATAGCATTGAAAATGATCAGGTGGATTTATATTTTTGGAATTGCATCTGAATCTTTGAACTCTATAATTTATAAAAGTTAAAAATTCTAAATTTGCAGTTTATCTGTATGTCATTTAAAATTGATTAATTGAAAAGCAATAGTATCTTCAATTTTATATGTTTCCTTTTCTAGTGAGCATTGAAATATAAAATTTGAAATTAAAAACACTTAAACTTCAATTTTACAACTTTAAAATGCAAGAGTTCTACTTTTAGTACTTTAATTTGTAGTTTATTTTTTATTTCTCTGTAAGGAAAAATGTTCGGGTTTAGAGTTCGTATTTTTTAATTTCCTTGAAGGTGGAAAATGTTTGCGAACCTTGAAAGACACGGGAAATAACTGGAAAATTTTTTCTTTGATTAAAATGTCCACCCTGATATATGTACGTGTATACTTAAAAAGTTTAAAAATCAGCACTTTCATAAAGTTTGATTTTCGAACACAAACATTACAGCGTTCATTGTGATATAAAACGAAAATAGCAAAAAAAATTTTTTAGGACGAAACTCCAACAAAAATGATTAATGTGGCACTGATTGTTTATGCTTTAGCGAGTCCCGAGTTTATATAATAGCGGGACTGCAGTGTATTTTAAATTTTTAATGTTAAAAAAAAAAAACAAGAGAGTAATTTCGAGTTATTAATTAGCTTTACTCAATCACAAAAAGAATATGGGTAAAAGGAAGTAATCACTTAAAAAAATAAAATACCAAACAATTATTTTAAGCCATTGAAACGGAACTGCCGAAAGCCCGAAAATCCCTCGATTAGAAATTTTAAATTTAACAAATTATTAATTCCAAAGGAATTTCATACATGAACTATAAAATCATTATATTTAATGACAATATATGATTAATTTTAATTTGAAGCTTTCTGAATCTTTACTTTAAAGAATTCTAAATCGGATGGCATGCAGTATATTAAGAACCGTACATCCAAGCTCATCCCAATAATTAAAAATATTATCTTAAAGTAGTTATTTTTAGAAAAGAATGAACATGTATTTTAAAGTTCACTTACCTATACGATTGTTACACCCTATTAAATATGCTGGGTATAAATATATTTAATTGATAATATATATAATCACTTGATATTCAAAAGTTGAAAATTTAAATCAAACTTTTTCAAAATTGCTAGATAATTTAAAACTATACCTGAAACTAGTTTTCATCTAAAACACTTCTTATTTGAAATGAATCTATTAGCGTGCAATTTTGTGAAATATACATCTGTATATTATGTGAACATTACAATTCAAAATTCACCATGTTTAAAAAAATTTTTTTAATGAAAGTTGCTCAAAACTTATAAAAATTGGTACTAATTTGAACGAATTTCTCGAGTCTCTTAATTATCTCTGTCAAACATATTTTCTATCATCTGTAGCTATTCATTTATCAAACTAATTCAAAACTTATTTTTTGCATTACACTTTCTACATTAAAAATCTTTCAGCAGTAATTTTTCAGTAGGTTAGTACTTGCATCTCGAACCGAATTTTTGAACCTTGGATTTTAGATTTCGTTTGCTGCTTGAGTACCCCGATATCGGAGTATGAATATAATGAATATTGAGTGAGCCGTCGTAGTTTAATTAATTTAGAGTACCAAATGGTACCAATATCTAGGGAGGAACGGAGTAAACAGCTTTTAAATTTAAGTTTCAGCGAGCTTCTCATCACATTATCGATTCATGTACTGTCGCGCCATAAGACAGGACATAAATAAACGGTAACATAATCCGATAATAGTTATACACGCGGTCAATTAAGATGACCGTTATAAGAACCAATTAAACCTGAGTGCCCGAACGTGAAGGTTCAGATTACGTATTTACGAGCCGAAATTATGCGTTTTTGAAATCATCTCTCTTGTTACCAGATATTCAAACTATTGTAACTGGAAAACAATTTTAAATTCTCACGAAGAAAATAGATATAAAGACTTAATATCTAGATTTTTAACTATATCGGACATTGATCTAAAACATTTAGGTGTAACATCTTGATATCAAAATTTAATATCCAAATAGTAAATTTGAATATCTGACAATTTTATGTTCAGATTTGTTAATAGCTGGATATTGAATAAGTGACTTTAAAAAATACAAGCAGGCTTTTATTGCTCACAACCGCTTAATTATTTCTTAATTAGTTCTGTATAATAACTTACCCTTTATTCACTTATTCTGTCCACAGTGAAGCTTCTATGTTTCCGTTCGCTTTTCGCGTCTTTTTCTTCTCACGACTTAAAATGTTGGTGGACTTATCAATGTTTAGCTTTCCTTAATATTATGAATGAAAATAGTAACTAAATCGTGAAGAAAATCATCTGAAAACATATTTTTATTTATTGCACAAACAAGCAACACTATTTACAGAAAATTGGAGCATTTGTACTATTATAGATGATATCTCCAATGGTTAAATATTCGACAAAATCCTAGAATAACTATAGAATTGTTTAAAAAATTACATATTTTAATGTAATTCATTCATTTAGGTAAAATTTCTTGAAAATTAAAAATATTTGAATTTATTTAAATGCTAAATTTAAGGGCAAAAAATGTAAAAACATGAATTTTTTCACTTATATAGCTCCTAAGTAGTGAGAAAGTATGATTTTTTATACTAAACAAAAAAAATTCAAACCAAACAAATGCATTTCTTAGACTCTATTTCTTTAAGACAAGGAAATTATTTACCCAACTTTATTAAATATTGTTTAAAGGCAACAAACCCGTGCATTGCATCAAATAAATCATTTCTTTGCGTGTAAGTTTTTCGATACAAAGAAATATTTCTTGGCTTGGGAATGTGAAATTATTAACTCAAACCATTGCTTTCTTTAAAACACATAGCCTAATTCTCATGAATCTAGATTTGGAACTCAAAGAAGTATTTAATTATTTGAATAATTGCGAATCATTAAATTAAGAAATACGATATTTAAGTTAAATAATTCTTGATGCGTGGTTCAAATACATAGTTTCTTTGAATCTAACAAATATTTAGAAAACTTTAAGGGATATAAATTAAGATAAACAATTATTTATTTCGTATAAGAAACTGGTACAATTATTCCCATGGATCGTTTCATTTCTTAAGAAAACACAATTTCGTCAGAAAGCGGACTCATCACCGTTTAGCCTTCCCTTTTTAAATGAGAAAGCTAATTATTTTCAATGACTTAGTTTTTAACAAGTTTAAGATTATAATTTAACAATGTTTTAATTATTAAATAATGTTGTAAATTGTTCACTTTTTAACGTTTTATGTTTGAATTTCTTTTGAAAGTTTTTAATTAGAAAGCTTATAATTTTCAACTCTATCAGAAATATAGTAATTAAGTTTAAAGGTTCACAATACACCAAACTCTCGCTTTCAGTCAAGTGTCGGGGGTTACCTTCAAATAACCTTTGACTGATTTCGAAGGTATCGAAACGTAAACAGTGAGGACCACTTGACCGCATGATATTATTTCTGTATTAAAATTTATTATCTTTAGAGTTATAGTTTTGAATGCGGAAATCTGATACAGTTTAAGGCAATGTGCTGATTGGGTCTCATTGACTAGATGCTTACCTTAACGACACTTTGTTTATTTCCTAGCTTACTTTAACACGAAGCGCCACATCGAGTTAAAAATTTGGGATAATAAACATGAACTAAGTGTTACTAAGTTTCGATAAGGTTGGAATCTGGTCACGTGACCCGCTCGTCACATCTCCGTCTTTTTTACAGGATTTAAAACTGAAGTCTTTTTGCTTCAAAAGCTTAATTTCGAAAATATTTTATTTGCAATTTCTTAATTTTGTGGGCTTTCTATTTTAAAATGTTATACTGTCGCAGTTTGTAATTCAAATACACCAAACTCTCGCTTTCAGTCACCCCGTTCTCAGCTATATATGGTATATTCCAATTGGAAACGAGTCAGACAGCCCTCTCTGTTTACGTTTCTGTCTCCCCGAAATCAGCCCAAGGCCATTTGAAGACAACCCCGGACAGTCGACTGAAAGCGAGAGTTTGGTTTATTAAAAATGTCAGGATAATTTCAATAATAAATCTTCAAATATTAAAAATTTTATATTAAATTTATTGAAAATTGAGTCATTTTTTATTTGAAAATGTGCCAAAACAATGAAAATTTCAAAGCTTGGAATCATAGCAATCTTGTTTGTATACTTCAGTATTTTAATATTTTCTTTTAATTTGGAATTGTTACAATGTTAGGGTTTTGAATTTTCATGCTGAACGCTGAATTTGAATGTTGAACGCTAAATTTCAAAATTTCTCTTTCATACGTTTTAGTTTTGGAATTGAAATTGAAATCGTTAAATTTTAAAAAACATAATTAAAAAAAACCTTAATATATAAACGATTCTAACATACTTAAAATCATGGAAATTTCAAAGAGCATAGATTTAAATTTAAATAAATTTTTCTTTAGCCCTAAATGAAGTTTGAATTAGTTTAATTTTCAGGTTTTCACGGTATTTTTCAATAATAATTTAATTCAATTTAAAATTTGTCAATTTTGGGTGATAAAAATGAAAATGAATTAATTTTGTTTATCTTAGAAAAGTTGGTCTCTTTTAATTTAAATGTCCAATTTTATTTGCTTCAAACTGAATGATATTAAAATTCTTAAGTTGAAATTGTTAAATTATTCCATTTTAAACTCTTTTAATAAAAGGAATACAATTTTAATTTCTTCGAATGCTGAATGATCAAAATTTTAAAATTCTATGGTAAAATTGTTCATTGTGTAACGTTTCAAAACTGTCTTGTTTTAAAAATTGTAATCTGATATCATTTAATTTACAGATTCTTTACTTCGAACAAAACTGTTCAATTTTGAACGCTTTGAATTATAGAGATTAGACAATTTAATCTTCTTACTAATGAAATTGTCCATTTTAAAAATAGCAGTCTGAAATCAATTTCAAGATATTCTGATTTGAATTTTTCCAATTTAAAATAATTTGAATTTCCAATGTTCAATTTGGAATATTTAAATAGTATATTGTGTTAAAGTCCAGAAAGTAGGCAGTTCCACGCAAGAGTTGTAACTATCCACTTTCAGCACCTTTTGCACGTCATATTTTTTATAACAAATGTAAGAAATTTTTGGTAATTTTGGAAAATGTTTGGTAAAAGTACAAAGAATTACTGAAAGTTTCCGGAAATGTTCAGTCAGCTTATAAATTTTCGAAAATGTCCAGAAATTTGAAGCATCTAAAGGTTTTTCGAAGAAATCCAAAAATGTAGATAAATTTATGAAAAAATGTTAAATTTCCAAAAATTTATGGAAAAATGTTAAATTAGCGGAAATTGCAGGTATCCGAAGATGTCCAAAGTTTTGGATTATTGATCGGTAATTTATGGTAATTTATCACTACTGAAAATCAGTCTCTCAAGCGTCAAATCATAATGAAGTGGGGTTATGGTTCCGACAGTCATGAGTTGTAATTCTGAATCTAAATGCGCAAGCGCATCAGGAACAAAACAGGAATTAATAATGTGGTTAAATTTTTTTTTGAATATTAGGAAATAAAAATCTAGTGACGTAAACGCGATCTTTGCAAGCGTGCTTTTACTGCTAGTACGGTAATAATTAATAACACAGTAAACACCAGGAATAAATTTTATCTTTCAAAGAGATAAAAATGTTGCATCACGTTTATCTAACAAAAGATAAAATTTATCTGAAAAAAAGATCAAGTTTATCTGACGTAAATATTTGTTTGGCACAGGTATTTAATTTTTAATATTTTCACTTTATTTCACAAGTTTTAAACCCAAAAATCACTCACCTACACCCGTAAAGAAATCGCCCGATTTCATACTTAATACTGATCTGGCCCCGACCGGGATTCCCGATCTGAACCTGATCAGTAGAATTATATGGTAGAATTATGACTGAAAATGCCTAAGGCAAGTACGCCACGTATTCGGAGGCACCGAACACTAACCAGTATACTTCGAAACGTGCATGAGGAAAATGAAAGTAAGTAATTAAGCTCTGGAGCTAATTGAAACCTAACCTCAAATAAAGTGATCATCAATTTAATTATATTTTTTTAATCAATACGAATGAAATTATTATAGATGGAAATGTAAGTGATCCGGAAATGAATACTATCCAACCCGTTCAATTGATGAATTTGGACGAATCAGAAAATTTGGATCCACTTGAAAATGAATTTCCGGCTGATATCAACACAGTTTTAGGTAAAATCATTTTATCAGTGAAAAGTCAATCATTTTATCAACGTATTTATCATATTGTTTATATTGTTTTGTACTATGGCATCCATTTATATTAATTTAATGTAGAGTTAACATGATAAAATCTGTTATAAAATATGTTAACTAATAATAGTCAAAATAGGTAATCTCCAAAAATAGTGATCTTATCATAATAGAATATGTGATAAAATCAAAAGTGCACTTCAGATTTTTTTAAATAGTAAATTCATTATCAAAATACATGAAGGACACCTTTTCATAACATGAATTTCAGAATCAAGTAGTAGAATCAAAATACCAATCGATCAAGTGCTCCCAACAAGAGATCCTTACTCAACTGCGCATGCGTAACACTCGTCGTCTAATTGGTTGCTATTTGCGCGCAGTTTAAAATGCTAAAATACATTATTTCTATTCCTTATCATAAATAATGGCATTTCTACTTTTAAAAATGCCATTAGATAGAAATTCACGAATCTTGATAAAAAAAAATTAATTACATACATATTCTGTACACAATCTGAAGGATAATTTTAATTCACAGAATATGTATTTGATTAATTTTTACTATTATCAATATTCATTGACATCGATGTAATGGAAATTTTTATAAGTCGAGATGTCTTTATTTATAATAAACAATAAAAATAATATTTTTTAGCGTCTTAAATTGCGCGCGAATAGTAACTAACCAGATGCCGAGTGCGACGCATATGTAGGGAAGTAAGAAGCTTTCGTTGGGAGCACTGCATAAATATTTATGAAAAAAGTATAATTTTTCCTGTGAATGCTCAACGTCAGTACGTAAAAATGCAATTTTTCTAATTCTGTCACCTTACTTTCTTTCCTGCACTTGGCTATTGTAGCTCTTGTATATTAAAATCATCTTTTCTTCCACTTCCCTGCCGTAAATACTTGTAACAATTAAACCCCTAATATATATACATTTATTTTCGAATCATCTTAATATTCGACAGGAAAATTCTATGAAAATCCTCAATCAGGTACTGATTCTGATACTGAAAATTATGCAAGGGTAGCCGTTTTAATCCAATACAAAAATTCCCGGTTTTTTTCAGATTCGCAAACATTGTTCACGATCAATAAAATTAAAGAATTCGAACTCTAAAGCTAAAAATTTTTCCATTTGCAGTAACAAAAAATAATCTACCAATCAAAGCACTCAAAATTAAACTCTTACATTTTAAACTTTTGAAATTGAATTGTAAGAGTTTTTTAATTAAAAAATATTTTATTCAATTGCTCAGTAATTTAAACGTAAAAAATGAAAGGCTCTAACACTTTTCAATTGAACAACTTCACATGAAATGCACATAAACTGCAAAATTTAGAATTTAAAAAAAAATAATGAGTTCAAAGAGTCAGATTCAATTCTAAAAATATAAATTCACGTTATCATTTTCAAAGGTGTGAATTAAAGAAGCAATGAATTTAAAAAATTTTTAATTATATTATTCTTAACGATGTTAAGCTAAATAAATTCACGTTATCATTTTCAAAGGTGTATATTAAAAGAATCAGTGAACTTAAAAATTTTTTAAATTGTATTATTTTTAACAATTTCAAGCTAAATACGTTAAAAATTTAAAAATTTAATTTGTTTAACTTAATACTTCTTAAATTGGAAGTTACATTATTTTTATCCTAAATAATTTAAATATCTTTGTAAGGCTTCAAAATTTTATTTCAAAATTTTGAGAAATGTAGAAGTGGTTTTAAAATTATTCAGCCTTAAACTTATTTTAAATTTTTTTTAGAATTTGTAAATATCTTTTAAAATGAAAAGAAAGTTCCCTATAACATTTAGAAACCCCTGGAAAATTAAAGAAAATTCTTAAAATCTTCCACATTCTTTTTTAACAATCTTGGAAATCCTAAAATCTTTTTGAATATTATTTTTAAATAATATTCCAAACTGTAAAATTATTTTCAATTTTCCTACGAATCGTACCAAGAAGTTTTTATTCTTTTGAAACTTTTAAATTATTTGAAACCATTTCAAGCTATTTGAACAACTAAATTCAACAATTTCACTTACAAATGTAACATTTAAAAAAAAAAAGAACCATCAAAATTAAAACGTTCGAAGTTTAAAAGCTCTTCCAAATTTTAACGATTCAAGGCTTTCTATATTAAACAATTCAGTTTCAAATTGTTAATTTAAAAATATTAGCTTTCAATTAATTATTCTTAAATGAACCGTCAAATATATCTACATATGAAATATTTGTTTGTTGTGAAATATTGATTATTTCAAACTGAAACAATATTTTAAATTTAAAGAAAGCCTTTAATTACAAATACATTATTGTGAAGTTATTTTTAATTTAAAAATAGTTTATAAAGTTTTAGGCAGACGTTTGCATTATTTAATGACTAAGATTTCGAATTGAAACAGTTAATTTTTTCCGCGTTAAAATCTGGAAAATTCTGAATCTTGAGCGGATTTCGAATCGTTTTGTGAAGTGAATTATTGTTCCCTTTTAATACCTAAATTACATATTCATTTTAAAAATAATTTATTTATATTTACTGTTAATAAAATACAAATATAACAATTCAATTTATTATTTTAAAAAATTTTGAAATCGTACTTAGGTGGATTTGTTTTTTAAATATTTACAAAATCCCAGCCATTTTCCGGTTTTCCAGTCCAGCGGCCAGCCTGAGAGTTTTATAATTTATTTATTTTACTTTTTTTAGAAGCAGAAGCAGCGATCAGTGATAATTCCATGAGCGATTAAAACACAGAAACAACAGAGGAAGCGGCTCTAAGTCATATTGGAACAATTATTGGAAATTCCAAAGATTGGGGTAGCCATCGAAAGCAGAGTACCCTACACTCAAAAACACTTTTTTTTAAGTTCTAATTAAATAGAATTAACTTAAGGTCGTTTTGATATTTAATAAATAATAATATTTATACTTTATAAATCTCTTTTTATTCGCGAAATGCATAAAATTTATTATTATGAGACCGACCGGGCACCGATCATGTTTCCCGATCAGGAGTCCCGACCTGGCCCCGACTTGGGCGTGTGTTTCATCCGCAGTCTACAATGTTTGTTTACAATTTTTAAAGTCTACATCAGGATCGATAGAAAACTTTATCTTTCGTTAGATAAACGTGATGCAACGTTTTTATCTTTTTGAAATATAAAATTTATTCGTCGGATTTACTGTGAATTAATACCATGAATTAAAGAAGGAGAAGTAGTTCATTTAACATTCA
>NC_046665.1:73644732-73665246 GCF_010883055.1 Belonocnema kinseyi
ACCTCAAAGAATACTTTGCATGTGAATTTTCTCACACTCTAAGCTGCGTAATAGACACTAGAAGTGACCAAAACTGCTGCAGGTAAAAAAAACTCGATATGGAAATTAAATGCATCTTGAGGGTTCTATGTGTTCATGCTACATCATAAGAGCATCAGGTATTATTGCAGGCCGTTTCATACGTCACGTGTCCTTTTATCAACAATCAGAAATTTTTTCTCTCATTTCAAAATTCCTTCGTTCCACTTCGAAAAGATTAGTTAGGAAACGAACACAGGGCTTCTACTGACCATACAAACTGGGAAATTTGGGAAACGTCCTGGAATGATAATAAAACCAGGACACCCTAGAAACCGCTGTCAATTAAAATAAAACCGTGAAAACCCGAAAATTAACCTGGAGTGCAGAATCGAGTATACATTTTCATCGATAACCTGATTGTTTGCGATCCAGCGTAAATGATGCATGATAAATAAGGATGTATAATATTAAATAATAATAACTATGATAATATAAAAAATAATAGACTAATAAATAAACTTTCAGTGGCCGTCTTTATTTTTTTAGGTAATTATAAAGATAAAGACGTTTCTGCGTGATCAATTTTGCTATCATACTATAATTTCTAAACTTTCTATAAAAATTAAAAATGGAATTGTTTTTATTAAAGGATAAATTTTATGATTTAAAGGTTTCAAATATGTCGGAAAAGAATAAACAAAATGTAGACTTTAGGAGATTTCGAAAAAGAATGTAGAAGTTTTTAAAGCAAAGTTTTGCAATTTTGCAAGATCAGAAAATCTTATAAAAATTTCCTTTAGGGGGGTATCCCTATATAGATTCATGAAAAAATCGATATTTTTCATTTTACAAATCGAAAGTATAACATTTCAAGAGTACTCTGTTAAAATTTTAGACCGAAATTCGTAGCGATTTAGCTGCTATGGCTATTTTCGCTAACGTCCTTCAACGCGCGGAGCAAGTAGGCAGGTGCGCGTTCCGACTTAAAACGCGTTTATGTCGAAATCAGATTTTTCCGATTTTCCAAGTTTATGGGCACAAGAACTCAGCGAATTTTTAAATTAAAAAAAACGCCATTTTAAAGATAATTTAAATGGCTAGTCGATATATCTCTTTGTTTTTTTGTGCAAAATTCTTATGTAACCACTTATTTGCATTAACAATACATAAAAATTTGTTCGCAACATTTTTTTTCTGTCATTTTGTGAAATAATTTTTCTATGCTTTGAAAATAGTTATATGGACGAGGTATACGTAATATAATAACAAAAAAAAACCGATTGAAAAGTTACAGAGAGGCACATGACCTATAGCGTTGTCCATAAATCCAGAGGGGAAAAAAAGTTGTCAACTTTCGCGCGTCATGGCGGATTTGTTTATTAACATTTTGCATGAAAAATTTTTGTTTATTGTAATGAAACGTCAATAAATATCAGTCTAAATTTGTGATCAAAACATTGTTTAGTTTTGCTACAAAAAATTCCCAAAGTTTCTTAGATTTTTCGCGATCTATATAGGGATATCCCTTTAAGTTCATGAGATATTTAGAAGTTTTAAAAAGATTCCAAAATGGTTCAAAAAATAAAATGGTTTTAAAAAATCTAAAACAAATGTAGGTTGTTGAAGATTTCGTTTACAAATCAGCTTGTGACACAAAGTTTATAAGCTCCTCAATAGTTTTGAAAGTTTTTAGAAGAAGAAATTTTTACATTATCATCAGAGAAGCTATTAGATTTGTGTAAAATTTGAGCCCCCCAGTTCTTATCAAATGTCTACGTTTTGAGACCCCCTGAATCCAAAAAACAGGTTTTCGCGAATGTACCTGTATGTTTGTTATGTCTGTATGCATGTCTGTATGCATATTTATCCTTCTGGAACGCGATTACTTTAAAAAAATCATTCTACTATATTAGATTAAGCCTTTGGTACACTCTTTTAGTGTCCTAAATTAAAGGCCAAATTCGTTAGCCAGCCGTTTTAAATAAAAAGTAAAAAAATAAGCGCATATGCAATATTTTTGAGACCACTTTTTTCAAAATTCAAAAATTGTCTAAGCTGATGTTTAAAGTATTCAAAATGTGGAACAATTGATCCTGATGACCATTTTCATAAAACTAACAATTGCCAGAGTTATAGCATTTACAAAATTCCAAAAAAACAGACCAAAATCATCATTTTAAGCTTTTAGAATTTTCTTGAAAATCGAAAATTCAAAGTTTGACAGCATAAAAAGTACTGGAAAATCTAAAAATTACATTTTACGGTAAAGTCGAGTACGAAGTACGAGATACAAGATGAGAATGTGTTCGTTAAAGCCCAATGAGCTTTAACAAAAGAGTATTCAAAATCACGAAATTACTGTTGTCGATGCTTCGACCTTTAGATTTGAAAAAGTCTGTGCACAAAGACCGAGCGCGTAGCGCGAGGTAAATACATTATCGAGCGCGAAGCGTGAGAAAGAACATTCGTACGCCCTAGGAGCGCTCAAACATGCGAGTCGCGCGTGGAGTGCGCGATAAGAATTTGCCCGCGACGCGGGCAGATTTTTTTTGAGATTTCTGCAAAAATCTTGAATAATTTTTTGGTTATAGAAAATTAATTTGTAAAAATCTCTTAGAACATTTCCAAAGATTCAAAATTAATTAATAATTTTAAAATATTTCCAAAAATTTAGAGGAAAACGTAGGTTTTTAAATATTTCGAACACAAATTTAAAAGCATTTTAATAATGTCGACAATTTTTGGAACATTAGAAATGACTTTTTATTTTTAAAAATTGATTTTAAACAATTCAAATAATTTTAAAAGACATTCATTTCTGGTTGAAAATTTAACTATTCTGTTGAAATTTGTTTTGTTTCAAATTAATTATTTGAACAGAAAATTAAACTTTTAAATTTTTGCTTGAAAATGTAACTATTTTAGTTGAAAATTCATGTTTTTCGCTAAAACTTTATCGTTTCTGATAGAAAGTTAGTGTTTTAGGTAGAAAATTCATCTTTTTGGTAAATAATTTTTTTTATTTGATATTTTTTTCAATATTCAAAAAGTTAGTTAATAGTGGAACTACTTTGTTAAAAATTAATTTTTTTGGTTGAAGATTCGTCATTTTATTTTAAAATTCAGCTCTTTTTTTTTAAACAATCTCGTTGAAAATTCGTACTTTTTTGTGTAGAAAATTAATATTTTGGTAATAAAAATTAAACTATTGTACAAAATATTCATTTCTTTAAAAATTGGTAAATCTATTGAACATGCAACAAGTTAAAAAACCATTTGTTTGTTGCTGATTTTTTTTAATCATTAAAAGGTTCAAAGTGAGCAAAGAAATGTTCTTGAGATTCATAAGAAAAATTAAATAAATTTATTCTTGAAAAATGAATACTAAGAGAAAATTTAAGAAGATGTAAAAACATTTGAAATTATTTCCGAAAATTTCAAAAAAGAATATAAAATATTTTAAAGCAACATTTTTTATGTTATTTTTTTCATATTTTTTTGATATATTTATAAAATATAACAACTGTCATGTTAATCAAATCTGTGCAGATAATTAAGATATCGAAATTGTATTATATTTCCCATTTCATGTGTAATCAAATTTTCAGAATAATTACCAATATTATTTTGTTTAACTATAATAAGGGAACGTCGACAAATTACGTAAGGGCCTTTTTACACATTTTCGACTCCCCCCTCCCTTCACGTAAGATACCATAAGATTTTCGTGAACCCCCCCCCCCCATCTGACGTAATAATTTTTGATATTAAATAGGTCGTTATGGACTTTCAACACTACATTTATTAGTAAATTTATGAACATTATACATAAAGCTATATAGTTCATGAAAGCATTCGAAATGAATATAAATATTTATACATCGCAACATAAAAAGTCGTACGTTTAAAACATAAAAATATAAGTAAGAAAAAAACTACATCAGTCAAGTCTATTTTACAACACGCTACAGACTTAAAAAGTGACAGTCTACATCGGCGCGGCGGCGATCTCGGCTGTCAACACTGCGCACCGAGCCACGACGTAAGAATCTTTTGCTCGTCCGATAATACTTGCGTGTCTTTTGTTGTTGTTTGCTATTATTTTACTTTTGATCGTTTTTACGCATTAATATCGATTGCTTATAAAAAATTAGACTAATTTATTCATTAAGTTTTACTAATCAATAAATTTTAGATTTATTGGACCATATTTAGTTTTCATTATTTGATTACGTAAGAATTGTCTTTTTTCCTCCCACCCAAACGTAACAAATCGTAAGAAAATTGTGTAACCCGCCCTCCTCCCCTCTGAAACCTTACGTAATTTGTGGACGGCCCCTAAGATATCACCATGCGTAAAATTACACATAGGAAAACCTAATGTTAAATGTGTTTATTCGTGATTTTATTAAGAGAGGATTTTATCATTAAAACGGCGAAAAACCCGGGAAATAATTAATTTTCATTTAAATTTATAATGTAAGCATCATTATTAACAAAAGGATTCATGACTTGAAGGGTAAATAAAGCATGATGCCATTCTCAAGCAAAGGAAATATTAATAACTTGAAAAATAGAGCAGTTGCTTTTCTCGATTCTTTCCCTATTTTTATTGAAAGGTTATTCTTAGCACGACAGGCGGAAAAAATATTGTTTTATAACCGAAGAAGAATATTGGAAAGGCGTTTTCGCTCGTGCCATTTTCAATCGGGAATTTTAATCTGCACGCTGACCATAGACGAGTTTAAGCACAGAGTAGGAAGCCTCTTCGCACAGGCGAGAGACCTCATGTAGCATCAATTCCCCCAGAAAAATAAATCGTACGAAAAAACAGAAACTAGACTGGAAAATTATTGCTAGCACACACTCTCGAATCCAATGCTGAAGTGAAACAATTGTTTGTCAGTTGCACGAAAAAAACCCGAACCTATTGGCTGATGAATGAACCTGTCCCATTGATAGATATCCGATACTTTACAAGATACTCTCCCTTGATTTTTATTTTGCAACAATTCGATTGATTGTTTAACATTACATGTATAGAAAAATCATAAATTAAAGAATGAGGAAGAAAGAGAGTCAAAGAAGACATTCTACGTATCATCGAAAATGTCATTTATTTACATAAAAATGATGTACAAAAATTATTATATCACATTTAGTGCTGTATCACATGTTAAACATAAATCTTATTTATGAAATTTTTAGCTCAAGAAAAAACAATTGAACTGCAAAATTCAATTAACACTTATCGGCCTTAACTATTTACTTCTATCAATATTAATCACTTCTTTAATCAAATGATTAAATCAGTTTACTTGGATCTGTTGTGATGATAATTGTTTCTTAAGACTCACATATCTACTCCAGTATTCATATTCAGTGAAATCAATACATAAATTTGATATATGCTTAGCATACATAAATATACCAATATATCAATATGACTTTAACGAATATTAGTAGTGACTCTATTTATTGCATGTCCATAACTCGCATTAATTCATATGATTAATTATCCGTAGTTAGTGGCATCAAGTGGATAAATTTAGCGAACATCTATTTTTGTAGTAACAAAACAAAAAAATGATTTCTGAACATTAGTGAAATACTAATTATACTACCTGAGATTTGTTCCATTCATTTCCCAATAAATTACATGAGTCAAAAACAAATACCAATTTATAAAAAAAATTTTATATTAGAACCAAAATGTTTGACAATTCTCATCGTGATGTTTGTACATGCAAACATACGTTTTTTTACAAATTTATTTAACAGGACCGACAGCAAAAGGAGCATCTTCCCTTGTTTCAAGATAGAATTTTCCCGTTGCGTGTAATATCCTTAAATTCCTTAAGGTCTGTTTTGGGTCTCCCATCAAAGCCACTTCTCCTTTGCACTTTCTTTTCTTGTAGGATTCATAGTCCTCACACTTTTTTCCATAAAAACCTGCTTTACTTATGATTGATTCTGCAAAAAATTTGAAAGCACGAGCGTGGGAACAAGCACCAGTTATGTCCACCTTGCAGCCAAGTTGAAAAGACCCACCATTTGGATAAAAATCTGTGTGCCCAATTTCATTTTTATATCCTAGAAGGCCTGCATTTGTGTGGATAATTTCGACATAAGACGCTGATGCTGATGATATTCGTGAACTTTCTGTAGCTGTCGCAAAAAGGGGTAGTGCAGGATCCAACCCTGAAATTGTAAAATAATTTATTGATTTTTAATCAATTAGAAAAGCAAGTACGCGCGTCACTCTCGCAATTATTATTTTCTTTGTGTTGCAAAATTTTAAATTTAAAATATATGATTTTTTTGTAATTTAATATATCTAATGCCTGAAATAATGGAAAAGAAAAGCAAGGAGATATTTTTTGATGATAAAAATTTATATTTGAAATGACGAATCTTCAATGAAACGAATGCATTTTTATAAAAATAGTTCAACTTTCCACCAAGTGGTTGAATTTTCAGCGCAAAAATTAATTTTCTACAACAAAAATGTAATATTAGGTACTTTGATTGAAAAAGTTTAGAATTTTAAATTATGAATACTTTAATTTAACCAAACAAACATGTGCAGAAATCGCCAGATGTCGAACTTGTACCGATCTGGTCTCGATCAGAATTCCAGATCTGGCCCCAATCAGTAGAAATATGTGGCCCATACTTGGACCAGACCGGGCCAGTTTATAATATATTATATCAATTATGTCTTGGAAATGCCTAAGGCGAGTACGCCACGAGTTCGGAGGAACCGAGCACTCGAAACCTGAGTGAGGGACACGAATGTAAGTAATTACGCTCTGCGGCTCATTGAAACCTAACCTCAAATAAATTAATAATAAATTAAATTGTCTCCTTTAAATAAATATAAATGAAGTGATTATAGATGGCAATTTATGTGTTTCGGAAGTTAATATTTTTCAACCCGTTCAATGTATGAATTTGGAAATTTAATCTTGCATGCGTCGAACTCAGCATCTCATTGTTTGCTATTCGCGCGCAGTTTAAAATTCTATAAAATATATACATTTTTTTATTATAAATAATAGCATACAATCTTATAAGAATGTCCATTAGCTCAAAATTAATGAATCGTAATAAAAATAAAAATAAATTAAATGCATCTTTTGTAAATAATATGTTAAATAACCAGACATATATTATTAAAAAATTTTTATTTCTTATGAAAGTATTTTTGTCTACATTGCTTGTTAGAGAATTTAAAAAAATAAAGCGATCCTAATAATTGATAGATTAATATTCTGGCGAAAAAATTATATACAAATATCTTTCCGAATTTTTCAAGAAGTAAGACAATTGACAGAAAATTGAATTTATTTAAATAAAAATGTTGATAAACCGTAATTTATAGGTCATTTTCCAATAATTTTCGTTTTCAACTGACAACAGAAAATTTTTTGTAAACATTCGAAAAGATCAAGTTGCAGGGAAACTTTACGTTAAAAAATTAAGCTATCATTTTTTAGGATTGTGTTTATCTAAATTTGCTAAGAAGTGCTATGACAAAATATTTTTTTTTTGCAAGGAATAAAAATTTCTGAATAAAATATTTCTGGCTAATTTAACATTTTTTCATTAAAAAACAACCTTTTTCTGGCCACTTAGAGCATCTACAATAATCTTACGTTTATCAAAAGTATAATTAAATTTTTTCCTGAAAACAGTACTTTACGTGCCCGTACGTGCTGTTACTTGTACTATATATGAAACTACGGATGCGCTAAGAAACATACCGGGCCCGATACGGCCCGGTCTGCCCCGTTCGGGGCCAGAACGAAATTTCTGCACGGGAAGTAGTTGAATCCTCAACACAAAAAGAATCATTTATAAGCAAACAGTTGCATTTTTAACTAAAAATAGGAAATTTATACCAAAAAGATTAATTTTTTACTGAAAAAGGCGAATTTTCAAGCAATTAGTTGTATTTTTAAACAAAAAAAGATCAATTTTAAACTAGATGTGAAATGGTTAGATTTTCAGACAGGAAAAATTTTCTACAAAAGAAATGAATTTTTGACTAAAAAGATTAATCTTCAATTTAAAAAATGAATTTTTAATAAAGTGGTTGACTGTTCAACTAAATAGGAAACATTTTCAACAATAAATGGAATAAATACATTTTTAGTTAAATAAATAATTTTAATACAAAAAAAAGACATTGATTTATCAACAAAAAAATTTAATTTTAAATAAAAAAAGTTAAATTCAACCAAGCAAAAATTAATTTTAATAAAATAGTTAGATGTTTAACCAAAAAATATAAATTATAAACCAAATAGTTGAATCTTGAACGAAAAAGATCAATTTTAAGTTGTTCAATTTTTAACCAAATTCTTGAATTTTAACCAATAAAAGTAGAATTATCATCGAAAGGTTTTTCGTGAAGGTTTTTTCATATTCATAATTCGAAAAAATGAGTTTCCAACCTTTCAAGATGATATTTCAAGTAGGCAGTTAAATTTTCAACTAAAATCATTAATCTTGAAAACAAAGAATTTTTAACATAGTAGTTTAACTTTCAATTAATTAGTTTAAATTACAAGCGACAAATATTTTTTTTAGAAAAAACTAACGAATTCAACCAATAAATTTAAATTTTCAACCAAATAGTTGCCTTTTTTATTTGAAATAAACAATATTTTTTTATGTCTTATCAGTCCCAATTTTGTAAATAATTTAAATTGCTCACCAACGACATAGTTTACGGTGTTGTTTGAAAAATACCCAGCTAATCCCATTACATGAGCTCCAAGGGAATGTCCTACAAGGGTTGTTTTTGTAGGGTCCATTCCCTTTGTCTCGAGGAAGTCGATCATGGCAGCTACAAAACGGCCAACTTTTTTCACTAGCATACTAGCTGAAATGTATTCACCTATCGCTATTTCACTCCAATCGACTACAATCACGTTGTAATCGTCATGCTGCAAGTACGCTAAAATAATATTAAGTCATTATTTATTTATCTTATCAATTTTAATAATCTACCCAAGTTTACATTTAATCAACGGCAAATTGACTTGCGTAATATAATCAATCCAAGTTATTATACCTTCATCACAAAAATGAAAAAACACTTAAATTAAAAATTCTCACCTTTCCGAATAAGGGTACAAGCTGGACTCGAGTAGCTGTTCATCCATCCGTGGGTTATAAATTTAGTTGGCCTCTTAGGATCAAAATTACTTTTTGAAAATGTAAAGTCATCATTAATATACAACGATTGATATCCTTCTTTAATCTCTCTGGTATATAGTTTAAAGAAAACACTATCATCTAAATTCTGGCTTACGTCTAGGCCTCTAGTGACGATGAGAGTTTCATTAAGAGTGGCTTGAACAAGATTTTCTTTATCGTCGTAGAACCAAACACCTTTGCCTCTGAACATTTTAATATCTTCCTCCTCGAATCTTAATTTATCAACATTTTTGTCATCCTTGGATCGTCTGATCACGTTTGAGTTGGCTGTAATTTAAAATGATGCAAGATTAAGACAACAATCGGGAATGTCGCACAATTTCTTATCAGGAGGGTGATTAGTTAAGGGATGCTCCAAATGCAATCGCGTAACCAGCAAAATTATATATTAAAATATATAAAAATAAAATATATAAAATAAACCCACTTCTGACCAAGAATTTATGGTATATTTTCTTTCAATATTCTGAAAATCAAAATTGTTCGTTACTTCCGTATTTCTAATCTTATCTTTTTGAAACTTCAAACACTCATTTTCCAGAATTAATTTGAATTTTAAACAGTAAATTGTAAAAATCCGAAAGTTGCTTTGGTCCTCGAGTGCAGTCTCATTGTGGTTACGCGATTTCGTTGACACATTTCTCCAATAATTTTTTCACTTCACACTTTCCACTTTAAATTTATTACATTTTATAAAAATTTCTTATTTCATGAATCAGAAAAAACGTATGATATTAAATTAATTGAAAACATAAACTTTGTTCAGTGGCTTTTTCTCGTTGCACTATAAAATAAACTTAATACTCGGAAATGCAGTGCCTTTTTTATATTTTTGGAATAAACTTCAAGTGAAGATATAACAAATATGTTTTTCCTGGAACTTTTGTCAAAGCATTTTGAGTTCTTTTTTGTTTCTTTCGAAACTCACCGACTGTCGTCAAAGTGAGTAGAAGACCAGCAAGTCCAATGACTCTCATGTTGCTGTCGCAGGTATACTGACCAAATTCAATTCGCACGCGCTTATAAAAGTACCAGATATCGAGATAAGAATTTATTTGCATACCTCCTTTAAAGATATCAGTTTTTCAAATTTATTTTTAATTCCCTCTTGATTTATCTTTTAAAGATATAAATGTCTATCCCCATCAAATTGTATTTATCTGAACCCCATAAAAAACTATCGATAAGGGGCAACTTCAACAGCAGATATTTTCCACTTTTATCAAATAACTTAATGTTTACAATGCAAAAAGAATGTAATAAATGTAAATCAGAAAGTATGTATTAATTATACTCCCGATATTAAAGGAGTAAAAAAATATTTTATAGAATTTCGCTACGATTTGTCTTGCTCTTTGAACTTGAGAATTCCAATTTATTTTAAATTTATTTTATTTCTTCATTTCTAATTTATAATAATTATATCTATCATCTATGATGATTGCGCTTGTAATTATGAGGCTACAAAAAGATGAACATTAAAAAAATAAATGGACTTTTACAGATTTTTCTAAAATATTGTTCTTAGTCTTATTTATTAAAAATGGGGTTTATTTTCTCAAAGAATAAAAATGATTCGAATACAAATTCCTGCGAAAATATTTTTTCGAGGTTACATTTTTTACGTGAAACATAATTTTTCCCTCATTATTCTGAATAAATTACTTCCTCAAAATATTAATTAAGAAAATGTAACATAGAATAAGATATTTAATTTATTATTTCTAATTGAACCATTTGATCTTCAAATATAAATTATTTCTGCATGAAGCACCTTTTTATATTTCAATTTCCATTAGCATTCTTATAAATGACTTTTAAGTAAACAGTCTATAAAGTACATTAAATTTACTTTTGTAATATTATAACTTTAGTTTCATTTTTTACACGTATCACGCGATATATGTAAAAAACAAATAATGTATCATGACGGGAAGTCCGCGATTGCTAATGCCCTATTTAAATAAAATAAAAATATTTATTTATGCAAATATTTTCTAGATAAATATGGGGACGATTAAAAGTAGAAAGTCCAAATATCACTTTGGTATAATTCGAAATACAAATCTTCATAAATCTCACGCTGATCTGCAACAAAAATTTCCTTTACTTTGTAAGATTTACCCGTCAGATTGGTTTTAGTGCGAAAAAGTTCAGCTTCACCTACTTAAATATTACTTACAAGAAAAATAGTTTTTTCTATGTGACAGTATTATTAATATTTTGTTAAATATTTCTAAACTAATAGTTTTAAAATGTATCTAACAAGCTTTAATCTCATCAATTATAATATTGAAAAAACAACGTACATCATTATAATTGATCAGCAAAAAATACACATGTACCTATAATATAAGATTAAGATAGGCTTGGTTGAATGCGGCGTAGTTAAAATCAATTCACTGCGAAGTTAAAAATCCGCTTGAAATTGGGCAAAATTAAGTTAAAACCAGTAATCCAATACTATGTCATATAAGTCAATGTGTTAGATATTTTATCAAACTTGTACCAATAATCACAAATGAATAATCGGACATATAATCAATAATTTTACAAGACAAGTTGAAGCTTTTCTAAGGAAATAGATTTTGTACTGATATATAACGATCTTGAGGTTTTTTATATATACGGATTTCCATTAAAATCATCTCTGAAATACCTTTAAACTACTTATTATCAGACTTAGTTTTTTAGTTTGTTTAAAAAGCGCAAAATATTAATTTACGAAGTGTCTATAATAGAAAACTACGGAGACTTAAGCAATATATTTTTTTAAAGACAAGAAATGATTGTTTATTTACGAGTTATACTTGCACTTATTATCATAAAATAACATTGTTTTATCACATTGCACTTCGCAGCAGACTCTCTTTATATTAAAAAACACCACTTTTGCAAGCTTCGCTGAAGAAAACAAACAAAAAATATGCTTAAAAAAATGCTTGGTCTCAAAAACTGGCTTAGCCTGCATTAAACTGATAGAATGCCTGTTTTACATAAGTAGAAACTTTTAAAAAGTTTAGAAAAAATACAAAAGGTGGGATTTTCCTGAAAATCTTCTTTTCATGTTTTCAAAATACGACCAAAAAATTTTTTCTGGAAAGGCTCACTTCTTTAAGTTTTATGAGAGCTTAAATATTTTTTAAGACAGAAAATGCTTTTCTATAATAAATGTAATTTTTTCTCGTAAACAATATAAGATATTACAAAAGAGCAAGAGGTATTTTGTGTAGAAATTTTTTAGAAGTTTTAATTATTATGTGAAAATTTTGTGTACCTTTCGTTGTATTCGAGTAGAATGCAAAAACTCGATTTTTTTAAATAATTTTTTTTCAACTTAAGTAAGTGGTATAACAAGAACGATACTAAAGATATAAGTAGTACATATTAACAATCTGTCACTACGAAAATAAAAAAGCTAAAAAGTGTGGTTTTTGAGTCAATAGACTTTCAATAGTTTTAGAAAAATAGACGCTACATTAAAAATTTGTTGACATAAATTGAAAGAGCAAGAATGCTCACATTAAATAATCGCCAATACAAAAAATAAATAAATAACAATTTTCCAAAATTCGCTTATTCCGAAAATACCTCATTTTGAAAAAAAATCCATCAATATTTTTGCGAATTTGCACGTAACCTTCGAATTAGTGTAATAAAAAGCAAAAGAAATTTTTTTTGAAAGTGTGAAATACTTGTTGTTTTATTTCCACGTTTTACCTTTATTGTCACCTTTAAATGTCACATTTTAAGCGAGAACTCTCTACCTTCTTTTATATGGAATTGCTTATTATATACATTTTATTAAGTTTCGGCCTATGACTAGCAACAACTATTACATATCTTTTTCACTTGAAAATTTGATCTGCTCTTTTTTTACTTTTTCGTCGTTTAATATCTAAAGATAGGTGTTTCTAAGTACCTAGTACATTCTTTCGCACTTAACAATAATGTATTGCAAAAGTAGGTGTGTCTAAGTGATAATCAAATCACTCAATCGCCCATTACTTAATAATGAAGCTAGTTCGTTGATGTTTCTAGATATCTAGAGTCTATGTTTTTTTGGTAGAATTTTGAGCTATGGAAGATTAATACAAAATTAAAAACATGCAATTAAAACCCTATTAATAAACTGTTCTTTCATAAACTCATGTCCGTAAGACCTGAGATATGGACTTGAAAGTTTGCGAATCCTCAATAAATTGGCATTTTCTTTTATCAATGAAATTAATCTAAAAAATAACTATTATTGACGTAATTGAAGATAAAGTTTAAAAGAATGATAATTGTTTAAAAAGACTGAGAATAATTTCAGAAATAAGAAAATACTGAACAATAAGCTACATAGTGTAAGAAATACAAAGAAACTAGGATCTTCTTCAACTTTCTGATGAAAAGGCGCAAGTAAATTATGAATCATTTTTTCAATAATTGCAAACTATCTTCAACAATAAATGCACCTCTGCACATTTAATAAGTTTTCAAGATTTACAGGAAACAAAACTTTTGTTAAGCAAATGAAAGTTGTTTAACTGATTAAATAATTGCTATATATCACTTAAAAATATATTACCCTCAACATTCTTAAATTGTGAATTTAATTACAAAAAATATTACATTTTTATGATTCACAGAAACAAAGCTGTTTAAATAAATTCGAATTTTTATATAATTGCCAAACATCGATAATAAAGAAATATTATTATTTTTTAAATTCATCAATGGTATAATTTGGCTTATAAATAATTACTTTTCACGATTTAGAGGCGAAAAGATTGCTAAAGAAATAGTAATTATTTAAACAATTAAATATCAGTTATAAAGTACTTGGAAACTTTCGACTCAGGGAATAAGATTAATTAATTTTGAGGAAATTGAAAAAGATCATACTTTATTTAGTTTTCCTATCAAGAATTCCTGATGACGAGGTATAAATTGGCCTTGAAACGTGTTGATTCCCTAATAGTATAAAAACGACGGAAAAAGAATAAGGAAAAAGTGCGAGGTTGCTATTTTATTAACTGTTTGCTTTTTTTCTTCTTTTTTCATTTGTTATTTTTTGTCTCATATGAGCCGAAAAGTGAGGTAGTTTGGAAATATACTTTTTGACTGTGGATCTATTTCATATTCATTTTGCATAAAATTATTCATACGGAAATAGATTTCACTTTGATATGAAATAAAAAATGATCTTTTAAGTTAGTCTGCGGTCTAAGGTATTCTTCAGATGATATTCATGTTCTCAAATGAAAATATAAAATTTAATTAAAAGTATTCTCATGATATTATTAAATAGCTTTAATTCATTATTTTTTTCGATTGACGATGATATAAAATTACATTAGTATTTCGTATTTGAATTGGAGAGGAATCCATCAATATAACAAAAATTGGGGGGAGGGGTTATCGAAATTTCAGGATTTGTCACAAGGGGGTGAGTCAAAAATCACTAAAAATAGCGTCACGTTATGTGGACGCTCCCCTTCTGAATTAAGCATTTATTTATGGTCTCTACTGGTATTCTATAAGCCTTTATTGGACAATTTATTCTACCACACTTACTTTTTTTTAACAACATAAAAACTTTTTTTCCAAATTCTTATTTTACACCTTTTTCTTTTACATTTTTTAAAATGAGATGTTAATGTCGTAGAACGAGATTACGTTTCTAATTTGGCAAATAATCGTCTAGGCTATCACGAAATTGCGCTTAGGCGTCTGTAAGACTATGTTGAGGGTGCGGGCGCTTGCGTGAAGCTCGAAAATGAGGGTCTCGTCAAGGGGGTGGGAAGGTGGCTAGAGTAGAGGGTGAGTTCGAGGGGGTTGTGGAAGCGAGGGCGCCTATAGTGACTAGCCTCCATCGATTTACCGTGCGACGCCATTTTGCCACCCTACACTCAGGGTTGAACACCCCCTCTAGTTGAGGCAGTCGACATTTTGAAAAATGACTCCGAAAATCATCAAGCGCCAGACTCCCGTTAAAAATCCACATTTTTACAATTATTTTTTGCAAAAATTGTTTCTAAATAATTTACATTTTCTTTTAGAAAAAAATGGTTTGAAAATAACTATTTTATTCTATATTTAATTCAGCATGCCATGTGAACAATACTTTAGTACTTGTTAGATTATACTTCAAATAACATACAAAATTAATTAGGCTGATTAAATTTTTAAGCATCGTATCGACATCGTACCACTCAGTTAGAGTAGTTGTTTCGGGATCATTCTTATCTTAATTCCAGATATATTATGCGAGTCTATTAAAAGACTAGAGAAGTTTCAATAAAAATTCCAAACGTTTGTAGGGAGCCGTGCGTAAATTGCATGAATTCTTCGGGGGTCAGGTAAAAGATATTTCTAAGCTGTCTCACTTGAGCGGGGGGGGGGGGCAAACACTATTTCTGACTTAAGAAAAAACAAAAGCCCACCCCCCCTCATACATAAGATACCGTGCTATTTTCTCTGACCTCCTCCCCTCAAAATTGTACTAAGATTTCATAAACTTAAAAAATATAATGTATCAATGACAATAAATGTTTCATTTTATGAACATACAATATTATCATTTCGTCAGGGCCTAAAATATTGCATAGTTCGACACTTTATTTTCCAAGCAAAATCATACAAATTTTTAACCTAATATTTTCAAAGTATGGAAAATGAACTTAAATGTTTATTTAAACTCTAATTCTCCAGTGTATAAATTATCAAAATTCCTATTTATTTATCGCAGGCTTCATCGTCATTCCCCTCTTTCCCCATTTCCCATTTAAATGTGAATTGAACTAATAGAATTCTGTATAGAAAAATCCAACTGTCTTTTTGTTAAAGATTATCAAATGGATAAAAAAATTATTATATTGTCGAAAATTCAACAATTTCTTTGCAGTTTTTTTCTTTTTTGGTATCAGTTAAAAATTAATTTGTATCGGTTAAAAATGAAGTTTTTTTCTTAAAAATTTACATTCTCTGTTTAAAAGTTCAAGAATTTGTTCGAAACTCAAGTATTTGGTTGAAAGTTATACTACTTTGTTACAATTTTTTTACTTGAAGATTCATAATTTTTAGTAAAAACTTCATTATTTGGTTAAATATTAAAGTATTCTGTTGATAATTCGTTTTTTTATAAAAATAAATTTTTTAAACTGAAAATGTAGCTATTTCATTATTGGTACAAAAGTTATATTTTTAGTTGAAAATTCAACTATTTCGTTAAAATTCAACTCATTAGGTTAAAAATTCGAATTTTTAATAAAAAATAATCCTCTTCGTTGAATATTTATTGGTAGAAAAGCTTCTTTTTAACTCTTTTAGTGAAAAATTAACATTTTAAGCTGAAAGTTTAATTGTTTGGCTGAAAATTTAAATAAACTGTAGACAACTTCTTTTTGGGTTACACATTTTTAATTTTGGATGAATACGTCTTTTTGATTTAAAAATTCATCACTTTTGGTAGAAATTTAATCTTTTTTGGTTTAAAATGCATCTGTGAAACTAAAAATACATCTATGTTACTTTCAAGTTTAACTATTATGTTGAAAATGTACGTATTTAGAAAAATTCTTTTGTTTTAGATAGGGATTGAAGTACTTTTTTGAAAAATTAATTTTTTTAAATATTTATAGTGTAGGTGAAATATTCATGACTTTGGTTAAAAATTGAAGTACTTTCTTGAAATATTGGGTTTTCGTTTAAAATTAATATTGTAATTGAAAATTGAACTGTTTGATTGAAAAATCGACTGTCGGGTTGAAAATTCAATTATGTTGTTTAAAAAGTTCAAACTATTTAGAATCAAAATTTTTTTTTAAACTCAAAGTCAATTCTCTTGAATCAAAATTAAGCTATTTTATTTCGGATTAAATACTTTTTTTAGTTGAATAGTTAAACAGCTTGGTTGAAAATTAAACTATGTATATGATTAAAAAAATTTATGTATTTTGTTGTGAGTTCATCTTTGTGTGTGTGTGTGTGTGTATATATGGCTGTAGGTTTTTAGTTTGTGAGCACGATAACTTTCGAAAGAATTGACAGATTGGATTAGCCTTTGGTATACTCTTTTAGTGTCCTAAAATAAGGTCAAGTTCGTTAGCCAAGCATTTTGGGTTAAAATTCAAAAAGTGAGCGTATTTTGAAAATTTTTGAGACCACTTTCTTTTTAATTCAAAAATTGTCTGTACGGATATTCGTAGTATTGAATCAGACGAACAATTTATCCTAATGACTTTTTTTTCAAAAAATTGACCAGAGTTATAGCATTTACAATATTTTAAAAAACACACGAAAATCAATATTTTAAGCTAAATAACGCATGATATGAAAAAAAGTCAAGTAAAGAAAAATGTTTCTTTTTCAATGCGCTACAAGACTGTTTAAACACCTTTTTGATTCTTTGAAAAAAAATGAAAATTCAAATTTTGACAATAAAAAAGAATGAAAAATAAAAAAATACATTTTGAGGTTAAAATGTGCAAAATGGGTAAAAAGATGACTGAACAAAAATTGTGCATTTCAAAAAAATCTACAAATTTGTTATAGATAACTTTTTCATAGCATGTGTATTTTGTGTTTCAATCGAGAAACACGATGTTAACAATAAAAAAATCAGCCCGCTGCGTGAGCACATTCTCATCACAACTTATGTTTTTTAATTTCTTTTTCGTCTCATGTATAGGTTTTCAAAAAAATTTACCTTTTTACATTCTCATCAAGAGAAGGTATTAGATTGGTATAAAATTTGACCCCTCTCGTTTTTGTCAAATGTCCACGTTTCGAGGCCCCCTGAATCCGAAAAACAGGTTTTTACTAATGTGTCTGTCTATTTGTGTGTGTTTTGTAGATTTTTAGTTTTTCAGCACGATAACTTTCGAAAGAATTGACAGATTGGATTGGCATTTGGTATACTCTTTTAGTGTCCTAAAATAAACGTCAAATTCGTTAGCCAGACATTTTGGGTAAAAATTCAAAAAGTGAGCGTATTTTGAACATTTTTTAGACCTTTTTTTTTTAATTCAAAAATTTTTTGTACAGATATTCATAGTATTTAATCAGACGAACAATTGATCCACATGATGTTTTTTTATAAAACCAAAATGTACCACAATATTAGCTTTTACAATATTTCGAAAATCACATTTTTTGAAATTTCAAAATTCTATGTACAATTATTCATAGTACTCAGAAACTCAAACAATTTATCCCTATGACTTTTTTTTTGTAAAAACAAAATTATCAGCGTTAGAGCATCTTAAAAATCCAATAAAACAAACTAAAATGAACATTTTAAGCCAAACAACGCACGATATGAAAAAAGCCACTAAAAGAAAAACGTTGCTTTTTGAAAGCCCTACAAGCTTATAATAACAACATTTTTTATTTGGTCGAATAGTTAAAAATTCCCAATTTGATTGTACCAAAAATAATGAAAAATCCAGAAATTCCATTTTTTGGTTAAACTATGCAAGATACGAAAAAAATGAAGAAGCTAAAATTGCGCGCCCTGGGACGACCTACAAATTTATAATTAATCATTTTTCAATGGGATGCGTAGATCTTGTTTCTAGTCGTAAAAAAAAATTAAAAATAAAAAAATAAAATTTGTTTGCACTAGCGACACAAGCTAAGGGGAAAAATGAGACAAAACTTGTTCATCCAAAAAAGAGCTATAATTTTTGTTAGGACACGTAGTTTTTGCTTTGGACGTAAAAATTAACATTCAAAATAGAATCAAACCGAAGGGCCTATGACAAAGCCACCGAACGCGTTCTCGAGTTGCGGATAGAGGGTCCCTGTACCAAGGGTTTTCTGCTGAATATGGTTACAAAAATAAATAGGCAGTCGCGGACGATTGTCCAGGGGTGGTCCCGAAAGAATTAACCCCCAAGCGGAGGTGTGAAAACCGTGCTGAAAGCTGAATGGCACCTGGGTGAGGTGTCTAGAACGGTGACTCTGGGATACCGGGCGACCTCTCAGAGTACGCAGCCTTATCCTTGCATGCGGGGCTCTACAAGGATGGACGAACCCCTTTCCCTAGCTTCTCGTGGGAACAATAATGACAACACCAAACATAGTTGTAGTAAGTACGGTTCAAGACAACACAACGCGCAAGGCTTCCGACAATAGGTCGGCCAACAATGCCGACCAATCTAAAGCTGGGGGAGCCAATGAAAATGGATTCAATGCGATGGATCGGCGGGATCTCGCAACCTTTGGGTGGTCGGAGCGACTGAATCACGACTTGCTAGAGTGCTACGATGCGAGTGTGGCCCCTGAACGGGGTTACATGGCACGGCAGCCATGCTCTGTGGTGCGAGAAACACCTGGAGCTATCGCACTTTTCGCAGCAACGTGTGCGAAACCATGCTGAACTACTCCGTAAAAGGGGCTATGTAAGCGGAACGCCGACTTTACCACAGCTAGAACAAGCCGGCAACAGAGAAAGAGAGGCGACACTAAGAACAACCGCAGGCAGGCATCCAATAGATGAAGAGCGATGCTTTACGACCCGGAGAAACATCAACACCAAGGTTTCTCTCAAGCCTAAAGATCTCGCTGAAATGGATGACGACCTTCGTGGACATTTTTCCGGAGAATCCGACCTCTGGGCTATCAATTATTGCGTGTATAATGCAGCGAGAGCTTTGGCCGATGCGAACCGTAAAACAAAACTAACGGATGGTCATAAGACCAAAAGACGAATGCATCAACTTGCCATAAAGATAGGCTGGGCAAGACAGTACGCGTCCCGCATTCAGTGTGTGATTGACTACATCACATCTGGCATGAATTTTACCGCCAAGGTTCGAAAGTTCGCGCACGAACTCCGAACCCGTTATCACACACTTAACAAGTCAAAGCTGCTGACTATCAGACAGCATATTGTTGAGAGAATACGGATACTATCTGACGCTAAGAGAAGTCTAGAGCGGAGGGAGAGGTGGGTCAGAAAAAATCAACAGTTTCTCTCTGACTCATCTCGACCCTTCCAAGACCCTCCAGTTACTGTCGAACACCCACCCAAACCAGAGAGGTCGAAGTATTTTGGAGAGAAGTCTACGAAGTTCAGCATAGACTGGACGAAGACTCAGAAAATATAAAGAGCTTCAAGGAGTTATGTGTTGCCCTCATAAAACCTGATAAAGAATGCCTACCCATCACTAACGAGGAGGTGAAAAAAGTATTAAGATGGATGAAGAACTATTCCGCACCGGGACCAGATTGTATCAAAACCTTCTGGTGGAAGAAGTTTTCTTCAACCCATCA
>NC_046665.1:73665346-73667571 GCF_010883055.1 Belonocnema kinseyi
TGCACACCCCGAGCATTTAGCTCACATACTATCTAGTTGTCCAACTCACGCGGGAACGACCTACATTCAAAGGCACAATGCGGCACTAAGAGGACTTTATTATCATCTCTGTCACTCCTACGGCATTAACCTTAATATCGCTCCTCTAAATGCTCCTAGGTAAATTGAGTCAATTGTCGAAAATGGGAAGTGCCGCATATACTGGAACTTTATATTCTCGACAATTATTTCTGTTGCTCACTCGAGGCCTGACATGGTTCTTCTTGACTTCGAGAAGCGAACCATGTTCGTTATCGAATTTTCGGCACCAGCTGACAAAAACATCATAACCTAGGAGAATGAAAAGAAAGAGAGGTATCGAGACCTTATAAGGGAGTTGCAACGATTGTACCCGGAACATTCTGTTAAATTGATCGCCCTTATCATCGGCGCTCTTAGAGGTGCCAAGCTTTCACTTGGTAATGGCCTAAAAAGCATCCCTGCGTGTCAACAATATGCTAGAACACTTGCGGGAAAAATGCAGAAGGCGGTTGTCCTTAGGTCGCTCCGTGTTCCTAGGGTGCACGAGGCTTTTGCTGGCTCGTCGTATTGATTCCTTTACAGACTGTAACCACCTATCTCATGGTCGTGAGACGTGGTTTTGGCTGAAATTTTACCGCGATTTCGCTAGAAGCGGGTGCAATTTTCCAGATTAGCACCCGCTCCCGGCGAAATCCTGCGGTTGTCCTTATGACAAATTTATATATATATATATATATATATATTCCTGTATTAGACCCTATACAGACGCACAGTATTTTTTATTTAATCGTAAAAAACAAGGTTAAAGATAAAAATAAATGATAAAGACAAGGAAATAAGAATTAGTATTATTCAATTTTTATGCATATTATGAATTGTAATTATATAAATTTATTGAAATAATACATGATTAAGCGCAGCTTAGAATAAAATTTAAAGCAAAATAAGAAGCAAATATAAAAATAATCATGATAAATACAATTTGCTCTTTATTTTGCAATTTTTGAATAAGCAATCCCAGGCAGAGTTACATAAGAAATGTATCATATTTAATATAATAGTTTTGTGCATAATGTAGAAAAGTTGACATTTTGGACAAATCGAGTGCGAAGCACGAGATACGTGATGAAAATGTGTTCGTTAAAGTCGAAAGCGCTTTAACAAAAGATAGTTCAAAATCACAAAATTACAGTTGTCAGTCCGTTGATCTTCGATTTTAAACGGTGTGTCCACGAATGCGGGAGAAATATGAAGACTGACCGCGTAACGCGAGAATCAAGAGTCGCGCACCCTAGGCGCGCTTAAACTTGCGAGCGAAGAGAGCTCCGCGCGCAGCGCGTGATGACACTGTGCCCGCGTAGTGGGCAGGTTTTTTGGTTGAAAATTGAGGTTGTTGGTTGAATGTTTAACTATTTTTTATTTCACTAAAACAGTCAGATTTTATTAAACCAAGCATCCGCCCCAATCATTTTACATTACTCCTGGATGACTCGTAAATACATTAAACGAAAAAGTTTAAGTAATTTATGAACAGTCCCTGATACGAAAAATTTGCCGAGAATTTTATTTTTTTTTTCATTAATTAGACTGATAATATTTTCTAATCATCGTATCGACATCCTACTGCTCAGTTCGAGTAAGTGTTTAAGGCATACATTTAATCTTAATTGCACATATTATGTAAGTCAATTAAAAGACTATATAAGTTTCAATAAGAAAAAATGTAAAATTTGTGTGAGGGCAATGTTTCAATTTTTTGCTTTTACTACTACTTAGTAGCGATTATCAATATGGAATTCGCTGGTTGCGTGGAAATGAATGGAACACTTTTGAAAGTGTGATTTGCGTGATTTGTACGTAATGTGTAAATACCATCAGCTTTAGGCAAAACGCACGGCTCGAACTCGCACAATCGGGACAGATAGATAATGGAAACGAGGTGCAAGAGAAAGATTTCAATCGCCTCTACCAATCCACTAACGGACAATGCGAGCATTCGAGAACTCGCGGCGCGGTCGATCGGCTCTCGATTAACCAAAAAAGATTTTTTGTTCCCCCAAACCTTCCTCTCAGAAGATTAAATGCGTCTACCTTTCAGGAAGTAACCTTTTCAAACCAATTGTCAATGAGTGTTGGAGAAAAGGTTAACCTTCGCTTTTCGAAAAGTTTTTTCTGTAATTTTTGAATTGAAAAATAAAATTATA
>NC_046665.1:73667671-73685723 GCF_010883055.1 Belonocnema kinseyi
TATTTTGGATATTTGATGGCAATTGATTGTGGCTTTGATTTTTGAAGTCATGTGATTTTTGATTAAAATAACTGATTTTTGATGAAAAAAAGCTTTTTTTTAATAAAAAATAAAAAATAAAAGATTTTTATAAATAATGGTAATTTTAGACGAAAAACACTAACATAAAAGAAAATTGTTTATGGCTGTAAATTAGCTGTCAAATAGACTGTTCTTTGCGCAACATAAGCTATTTCCAATGAAAAACGTGACAAGAACCTAAATTGTTCAAAACTGTTTCATTTTGGTTGAAATCCAAACAAAAATAACAAAAATAAACAAAATAACATAAGACAAAGCAAACATTATTTAAGATTATAAATCTAATTTTAAAACTAATATGTTTCTTGCTTGAAATAATCGAGTTCCGGTGAGGAATGTCAGCATAACACGTTATTTTTAGTATATTTGAACAATATTTACAAATTATCTTTATAAAGTTTTTCAATTGGACTAAAGCAATCGAGCGCGAAGCACGAGTTTGACAATGAGAATGTAATCGTCAAAGCCGTGGATACTTTGAGAACCTTCTTTAAAAACAAATCCCAAAACATTTCAGTTACAATTTATGGCTGTAATCCCTCAGACGTTTAAATCACAGTTTTCGATTCAAGTTATAATATTTATGATATTTGAAAAAAATGTAGTTAAAGTGTACGCATTAAAAGTACGAAAACGAGCGCGAGAGCGTGCACGCGCGCCCTAGGTGCGCTCAAACTTGGCGCGAATAGAGCGCAATAAGAATGTGCCCGCGCAACGGGCATATTTTTTCATACGTTTACACCATAATTAACACACTGCACAATCTGATAATATGAAACATTGCATCCTAACCTACTGACTGCTAGACTAAGTGGCTTATTCCGCCTCATATAACACTTTTTAGTCAAATTAAAATTTGACCTATTTCGGTTTTACAATTATATATAAATCTGTTAAAAAATAAAAGCGATGTACTCTATACCTCGAACTTTACAATTTTGAGAATATTAATTCAAAAAGAAACAAACTTTTTCAATCGTGCTTTGCTAAAGAAGCACTTAATTGGATGAATATAATAATTGAATATATCTAATGAATATTTATTTTCGGTGCAATTGCAGAATAGGGGCGTCATCTGTTTTTTGGCTGGAAAAATGGTATTTTTCTGCAAAAGACTATTAGAATCTTTAACTGAACGATAAATAAAGCGATTTGAACAGACAGAAGTTTAAAATTATTGTTACTTTTTATACTACGATAACTTAAATATGGGTATGTCAATATATCAGAATGACCATATTTAACTCACCGTTTAGGTGCTTTTAAACATGCAAACGGCCAGAAACACTCTTTTGACAGAAAAAAAAATAATTTTACCAAAACCCTACGCTTTTCCAACATTTCGTGGGAGCGAGAAGACACCCCTATGACTAGTGAGAAGAATAATGTTGGTCAAATCACTACCTATTTCCAACTTCTCGCTTAATATGATCATTGCGATATATCGTGACAGACCCATCTTTGAGACATCATAGTAACCAAAAGTAACAATAATTTTAAATTTTTGCCTCATTAAACCAATTCATTTATCGTTCAAACAAAGATTCTAATAGTTCGTTGCCAACAAAAAATTGTGTTTCCTGCCAAAATAGAGGTGACGCCCCTATTCTGCATTCTAAACCTATTTTCTACTGATTAAATTTCTATGATGTCATAAATCTTCAATCTTATAATAGAGATCGGCATTTATTTTTAACCTATTTTTGACCATTGGCAAAATATGATACTTTTTTATTTGTAGATTTCTAACATTTTTGTCCAAACAAAGGATCGTTGTTTAACCTTTGGTTTTTCGGTTTGCCGTGAGAAATCATATTCAAAATTCATAGTTCTCACAGCTTACTTTTTCTGGGAAAACGCAATTTTCTGGTTTCGACTTTAAAACTTGTAATTACAAAATATATTCAACTTAGAGGTTAAAATAGGGTCTCTTAAGTACATAGAAAACTATTTGGGTAAGATTTTCGCATATGAATCTGAACAATTAAAATTCTCATTGTGCATTATTTTTTTTTATTTGCAACTCAAAACTACAGCAAATTAAAATCGATAGTAGTAACAAATCCTTGTACGTTACTCACTTTGTTATAATAAATTCTGCAAAAACAAGAGATTACCAAAGATGTCACAACCGGGACAAGGGTTGTGAGGTCAGGCAGCCAAAAGGGTTAGAAGAGACAAGCGATTTATTCTGTTTGGTGATCCGTCAACGTGATTCCATGGTGCTTCAATAAGTCATCTCATTTATCACCTCGGTAGAAGGCCGCAAAAATGATTTTATCCTGGCCGCGTTATAATCAAATATCAACGTAATAGAGATGCAAAAACTAAGTGATAAATCCGGCTTCTAGTCAAATTTCTATACATTTAGCTAAAGGCCGGCCGATAGACGAATTTTCTTTCCCAAAGAAATATAGGTATACATAAGGAAAGCCCTTCTTTATTTTGAATTCTTCCAGACTTTTTATGTGGAATTCGTACAATAGCTTTTCGGAATTGTACTGATTCCCTCATCAGATTGCCTTTTTACAGTTTTCAGAATTTAAAACCAAAATAGTTTGTTAGAAGATTTTCGTACGTACGTTATAAATAAAAAATAAAAAATAAAAATAAAAAATATGTTATTAATGTTAACAAAGTTTAAGATGAGGACGGAGGGTGTACATTTCATAATTCGTATGTTTTATTTTGTTACGTAACTAAAATTACTACTTTGATGTTTCTTTTCGGATTGTTAATGCCGTTTTAATATCCACATACTTCTGCGACATAAAAGTACATTATTATTCCAAAAACGAGCACTCGTGGTAAATTATGACCGCTGTTTATACTTCGTTTTCTAACTTATCTAAAGTTGTTTTAAAAAAATATGACAATCGTCTTACAAAATATTTTGATTTTAAATCTTGTAAAATATAAAAAGGCAATCTAATGATGAACACTGATTCTGAAATGTTAGGGTAAAAATTGTAAATAAAATCGTCTGGTAGAAGTTGGAATACATCACGTGCTTCCTTATAAACTGATTCTTCTTAATGATATACCGACGGATACATTTCCTAGTTTAAGGAAGACTGTTAGTAAGCAATCTTTACGTAATGATCAGGGATTCAAAAAATGTAATTGTAAGTCAGCGAAAAATCAATTTCAAAATACTTAAACTCTGTTACAACCTCAATGGGCCATCAAGTCTTCGAAAGTAAGGCTAAAAACGGACTTTCGGGCTAGATTCCTAAGTTATAATGCAGTTAGACTAAAATTTATCATTTATGATAATTTGGACGATGGCTGGATTTGTATAAAAGCCTACGACAAATGTATATGCAGATATACCTATATAATAGACGTGGAACTGTGGACTAAATTGAAGGAAGGGGATAAGCAAGGGATCAGAATATTGTATAGGTGTGGAAATCGGGCATTCAGCCAGGCCAAGATGGATCCTTCATAGCTAGATTTAAAAAAACAGAACCCCTTCTCGATCCCCTTGCCCCTCAACCAACTAGCTTCCTGCGACAAGCGCGGGGGTGGTATAGCCGACGATCTCTATATAACTGATGGTGCTTCTGAGTGTCACGACCAGGCTGTCCACTTCTTTGCGCCAGTGTTTGTGTATGTGTGCTTGCATGCGGGCAGACACGCAGACAATCATCTCTACACTACTGGATATCGTTTCCTATGCGCGAGATATATACTTGTATATTCGTCGAAATGTAGGCGGAGGACAGTCCGTTTCCTGCACGCGTTTGTAACGATATGTCACACTATGGCAATTCTGCGGCATCCAACGTTCGCCCCGATGAATAAACTAATAAAGCACACTCGTCGATTCTTGACTGCCAAAACTGAAAATTTCACTGCGATTCCATGCGGAAATCGATAGCTTCCAAATATCGGTATCGCCGTTTCGAAAATTCATTTCGAAACGGGCATTACACTTATAAAGCGATTTAAACCCCTCCTCCATGATACAGTAACTTTGGGAAATGTATCTTCTGTAAGTGACTCGAGTAAAATTTTTTAATGAGAGAGATAGAAAAAGAGACTTAGAAGTCGTAGATGAAATTTTTAAATTTATAATTGAAAGTCGTGAAAAATTGGCATCCCAAGTCGATTTTGGAATCTCGATAAATTTACGAATTTATTTAATGGAAAATGACATTACTAATATATGGTTCAGGCTTCAAATTTAGAAAAGTTTTCGATTATTGATGTCCATTATACTATAACCTCTATAAACGGGCAATGCCCATTTGATCATGATCTATTTGCTTGCTCCACTTCAACTAGCAACTTCTCCTCACGCTGCTCTAGAAATTTAGAAGTATTATATTCAAAATCTACTTTCTTAGTGATTCCAACAATATATTACTTGCCTTAAAAGATTAAAAATGAGAATAAGTGTTCTTTTAGAAATTTTGTGTATTTTTATAATAAATTGCGAAAATTGCCACTGATGCGACTATTTTCTCATTATTGTCCGCTAATGCAGCTGCTTCTTCACTTTTTCTTTAAAAATATTTTCGATCTTCTTCATTATTTTCTAAGCTTTGAATTGTACTACATTTTCGTAAAGTTTTTATTATTATTATTGTTAATCTTTGGAAAGTGTATCATTTTCATTTATAATACTCATTGGTTGAATATTTGAATATAATTCCTCAATAATTAGACAAAACTCTGTATCTCAAAGACATCAGAGATAGACAAAAATTCAAATGGTATCATATAGAGCAAGCTTTAATATATGCAGTTTCTTGAGCATATTGAACACCTTGGTATAAGATAAGCGAATAAAAATTAAAATGTTTCGAAGGTCCAAAATTATTTTAAATGAAATTTTTTGAGAATTAAGGGTTAAGAATTATATTCCTCGAGTCCTAAAATGCAAAAATTATGCCCAACTTATTTTTTCCAGGAAATGGATTTATCATGTTTTTGTTAACTTACTCCTTAACTTTCGATGTATCTTAATAAATTGGATACCGATAAAAAAATTTAATAATTTCCGAATAAAAAAGATTTGGAAAACAGGGTATCTAGTGACTAGGAAAAAAGAGGAGACCGCAAATTTTTCAGAAATTTTGAGAAACTTGAAAAATTTGGAAAGCATTCATTTTTTATTCCTAAAACAAATTCCGGATAAAAGTTTCTGCTGCTATGAAAATAGTTTAAATTAGAAATCTTTTCCTGTCAATAAGAATTAAAATAAAAAAGATTTGAGTTTACTAACGATGTTTTAAAAACAAATGACGTTGATCTTAAACAATAGAACAGAAAATTTTAATTTTTGACATTGCGATACGTTAAATTTAAATATAACAGAAACCAGGACCTGAAATAAATTCAAAATAAAAATAAAAATGTTTAATTTCTAAAAATTTCTAAAAAAATTCGTATGGATTCTTTTGGATTTCGACTATCATAAGCCTAACATGAAAAAATCATTCAATTGCCTTTTAAAATATCTTAGTTTTAGAACATTTGAGATTAGTTTTAATTTAAAACTTAGCTGTCAAATAGCTTCACCTTGCAAAGAAAATAGTGTTTTCATTTTTAATCAAGATGTGCAACCACTTAACATTTTTTTAAACCATTAGAGAATCATTCTTTTCAGATATTGCTTGTTTCTGGTGCTTTTCGTAAGAGGATATTACAAAGTCAAAATAATTTATATAAACAAATCCCCGCAAAACAGGGGAAAATAAAGTTCTGGCTTTCACAGTGTAGGAGAGAAAACCTTCAGAAGCAATTTTTAGGTGGAAAGTATGTTTAAAATTTTCATGGTAAAATTTTTTAAATCTTATTTGTTGATAAGGAAACCTTCCTCCGCAAAAAGCACCCTTGACGGAAAAAATCTTTATAATTGTCCTATAAGATTGTAGAAATATGAAACTAGTCTTAAAATACGTTTTTTTAAACCACAAACAACATAAGAGAAATCTTAAAAATTGGTGATATGGAGACCTCGCTAGTAAACGCACAATAATTTCAGTTCTAGCTGTATGGCTACTTCGATGCTTCAAAATAATTAGAATTCTTTCAATTTCTTGTCATTTTACCTCAAATACTTTTAAAAACGCTTAAAATATTCTAAATTCTTTCAAAGTGTTTGAAATTCTTTGAAGTAATACTTTTGACATCTTTCGAATTCACTTTAAAGTGTTTTGTATTCTTTTGAATGTTGACCGATATCCAAATGTATAATGGTTAACCCCTCGTGCAGTGATTTAAATCTAGGTTTCATTTTAAACTGAAAAATGTTGCTACTTCTGACTTATCTAATACTGTATTATAGGGATGAAAAATAGACGTTCCCGGCTTGATTATCTAGAAATATCCAATAATTGGATTTTGAAAAATCTGACACGATTGTCTTTGGCAGTATTGGAAAAAAATAAAATTAATTTACTTCATAACCGATTACCCTTCGACTTACTGAGAGCCGATTGGAAATTTCTCCACATACGATGACACGTGTATATACATGAGCCACTCGATATCAAGGGAGACAGGAGAAAATAGAGAAGAGAGGGAACATTGGTGGCGACTTTTAATCAATCCGATTATTGTCAGGTGGATTGGACTTGGCATCGTTCCTTTGCTGGACTTTGTGTACACGTATTAACGTTTTACCATCATCGCCTCTCTAACCCCCATATCTCACCTCTCTCAATACGTTCAAGGGTGTTTGCTTGTGTACTAACAGTGAGAACTCGCCTCAGCGATCGCTCTTAATTGACTCGTTCTTGCGGTCGCTTTTTTTATCGGCTCACTTCACCCCCTCGCTCCTTCGCGACCTTTATTTCTCTCTTTTCACTTTTATGCAGACGAAGGAAAGAGAGAAAAAAAGCTTTTTTATTTCATTGTCTGTTTATAAGTCGATTTAATGAAACACTTCTCCACTTCGCGTCGAAGCGTTGAAATCGACGGTAAATATTTCTCTTGCTCGAGTGGAAAGGTGGGAATAAAAATAGCACGATAACAGATGGATTTTTGTTCAATTGGAAGATAAGAGCTGAATCCATTTAAAAAATGTATTATACAATCAAATAGTCTTGATTGGAAGTGTAAATATTGTTGATTTTTTAAGCATGTTATTGACTGAGTCATTAATAAGCATGAAGAACTCACCAAATTTGTTTTATAATTGTGTTTAACCATTAATCATTTTGGAAAATGTTTTTTTTGCGTAAAAATGAATTTTATTTTTTGATTAAGCGATGAATCAGAAATATTTTTCCCGTAAAAACGAAAAATTTCAATTTCAGAATTTTTGGAATTACGCAAATCTCCGCTGTCAATCATTAAATCTTTTTATACATGCTTTGTTCCCATTCTATCCAATATATAATTACTCTAATTTGGTCAAATATTTCCCAAAATGATATACGAAATTCGTTCAATGAATGACCAAAAGTTTCCGTTAACTTTTTAATTCCTGATTTTAAATATTCAACATATAAGGTACGAAAAATATATTGAGTCTCGTAAAAAATAAATATATCATCCGAAATAACAAAGAAACTGCGAGCTTATTCTTCCTACCTTCAGAATGTTTTGTTGCAGCGTCTTTATCTGCGTGGAAATGAAATTTATTCGTCACCAGATAAATTTAACAGCTGTGTAAAAAAATTAAATCCAATTGTATTCGCTGACCGATAATTTTTATTGAGCCCCGAATGAATATAGCTATCATATGTTTTACACAGCTGTGCACGAATCCGGCGGTGAATGTAATGGCGCGAATAAACTTAATTTTTGCGCGGATCAAAGCGCAGCGACAGAATTATCTGCCCGAAAAAATTACTGGCATTCGATTAGGAAATTATTGGTGCGAATACGGAAGATAAAATATTTTCTTTATCCAAGAAAATTAGTCCTGTCTTAAGAATATATATTTTTAAAGAATTTTCTTTTATACAAGCTTCAGAAGCAATTCTTAGGTGACATTTTTGTGTTAAGTTTCATAATTAAATTTTTTTTTAGTATCTTATTTGTAGTAAAACCAATATTTAAATATTATTTTGATAAGTTCAAGTAAACATAAATTCTACTGGTCTTCAATAACGTCTTTCAACTCGCTAAGCTAAAAGAAAGCTCAACAGGTTTTTTTTTGAAAGCAGAATTCAAGATATAAGCAGTTCAGTAAAAATTCCTTAACAATTCCAGAGAAAATTTCTGTCGCACTTAATCCAATGTTTTTTAATGATGTATCACGAAATTTAAAAATCATTTTCTGGTAAAGAAACTTTCAGAAAAAATAAAAAAATAAATTTTTCTTTTCTTTTTAAAATAATTTTAAACCATGGTCCTGATACCTTATGATGTTGCAAAATGATAAGAATGAATAATTAATTAAAATTGTTTTAGCTGACTATCTGGGATTCTTGGATAACTCATCCCTTTATAATTCTTTACCAGGTAATATAACTTATGGTACCATACGTTCAGGAAAATTTTGTTTGACACAATTAGAACACAAGCACCTAAACTTCAAAAACTACCCTTTATAGAGGTTAAAATATTATACATTGAATTTCAAAGATTGTTTACACCATTCTTTGGATTTGTTGGTAGATAAATGTCTTCACAAGATACAAGATAAATATAATATTTGAGCCTCTATAAAAAGAGTGATTGTACGCATAGCGGCATAGAAGGTAATGTTTCTGGCCTACTTGTGTCAAATTCTCATTCCTAACCTTATGGTACCATCAGTTGTATTATCTGGCAAACAATTATTACTTTAAGAAAACTTAAAGTTAATGAAGCATTTTAATCCTCTAAAGTCAGTTTAAGACCCCAGGACTATAATTTAAAATTATTTATAAAAAAGGCATTTATTTTTTCACGAAAAAGAACAGGTTTAGAGGTAATGTAGCTTTTTAATATTTCTATGTATTTTTATGAGAATTAATGTTTAATCTAGAGATAAATAATATTCTCATCGTTATTGTTTTAAACTTCCATTTGTTACATCACTTAATTGAATAGACAGATAGAGAAAAAATGCTCCCAGACGGAAAACTGCTATTCCATCTGGAAGCATTTTTTGAAGCCTTGGAGAGCAATATATAATATAAGGTTCATTAAATTACAATATTTTAATTGCTAAAAGTTTAATAGTATATCATCTCTAATTTAAATATATTTGACTTTAATCAAACTTTCATCGAAATTAGCAGGTTTATTCCCAATTTTCGGAATGCATAATAATTAATGAGTTTCGCAAACTTCTAAATTGATTAATCAGCCAATGTCTCTCTCTCGTCTATAATATTTCACATTGTTTCTCAAAAGATACATAGGTGATTCTATGATAAGCTCAAATTTTAACCATCGTTTTTTGTTTTTCTCTCTATGGTACGGAAAAATCTCAAATAATTGTTGTATTTTTAAACAATTTAGTTATAGATACTCAGCGAAATGTTGAGCCTTTGTTAACGATTGATTCAGAGGCACATCTCATGAAAATTTCCTTTGTAAAGATTTCACTCCGGGCTCACTGCAAAGACATTTTTCTGCGAAATCATTTAATTCAAAGTGGCAGACTCAATATAGCGGGCCAAAATTTCGAAAAAATATGTGGAAATTTATGAAACTTGCCCCCAAATTTCACAAAGCTGTATTCGGAAAATTATGAAAATTGAAGGGAAAAGATGTGAAAATGTATGGATTTTTGTATTATTTTAGATAATACAGTTAATGTATACATCCATTAAAATACCAACAAATACTACACGTGTATAAATTTCCCCGGTTGGCCCTAATACAACATGGTATATGGTCAGATCCCGACAGGGCAACCCCTGGCTGGGTTGCATGGACAGAAACTGAGCGGGAACCGGTCGGTTACTGGCCGGGCTAACCCTGGTTATATCTCACGGTCGGGAGCCGGCCGGGCATTATTTTGTTCAATGTTTTTGTAGAAATTATACATTTTAGAAGATCCTTGATATTATCAAAAACGTAATTATAGATGCTAGACGAATTATTATTTGAAAATTATAATTTAAAGATTTATTATATCAGTGAAACAGAAATGAGCTTTTTGAAATTCTTTAGAAAAACATCAAATTTTTTCGAATGAATTAATTTTTGAAAGTAAACTGTTATCGGTTCTGATATGTACAGCAACAGAAATATTACCATAAGTAAATCTGTAACGCCCGAGAAACCAATGTAAGAAGATGAAACAAAACAACTTACTATCGGCGACAAAACTATACGCATCTGTCCTTGAAGCTTAACAACTCTGTCAAAAAAATTCTAGCGCAACAAAAAAACAGTCATTTAAAAGCTGAAAGTATTCTACGTTAATGAGCTTGAAGACGTTTATGTTAAAAAAATTTTGTGCTTAGCAGACTGAAAAATGTAAAAAAAGTAAGGATTTTCGGGTACATTTAAGAACAGTCAAGTTTGGAGCATTATTTCTTATACAAGGGGCGATGGGAAAAGTTTGAAAAAATTCATGAGTATGAGGAAAACTGTTGTGAACCAGTTGCAGTCGAGAAATTTAAAAAATAATAAAAATTGCTGCTTAAGAGTACAAAAATGTGCAACTATATTATCTTCAGTTCTAATACAGATATTAAAGTGACTCAAACTGCAAACTGTAATGGATAGGCTCTGTATTTATTTTCAATCACCCGGAAGGAGGTATTAGTATTCTTTTTTGTGAAAATCGCGATATTTTTAGACATTTTTTTTGTTGGAAAACAACTGACAGAAAGAAGGGTGGGGGGGGGGGCCTTTTTGGTTTTACTGCCGACCACTGGTGCCATTCTTCGACCCCTGGTTCTGAATGCTTGCGCGGCACCTGGCCACAAATCGAAGAAAGGGACCAGCTGTATTAGAACTGAAGATAATATAGTTGCACATTTTTGTACTTTTAAGCAACAAATTCTTATTATTTTTTTAATTTCTCGACTGCAACTAGTTCACAACAGTTTTCCTTATACTCATGAATTTTTTCAATTTTTTCCCATCGCCCCTTGTATAAGAAATAATACAAGTTCATTTACGTATAACACTGCAAGTCTGAATATCACGAAAAATCATAAAAATTGTACTAACTCTTTGAGAACCGTGATATAATTATTCAAGCTTTTCAAATATCGGGAAAAATTTCTGAAGTGATAGCTACCCTTATATACATAATTGGCTACACGGTTAAACGCATCGCATATTTACCATTGTCATCGATAAAAACTGAAAACTGCGTACACGCATAGATGAAAATTATGGAGCTTACCAAACCATTTCAACTACCCTTTTTTCAGGGGGTAAACTAACCCGAGAGTAATGATTATCAGTTAAGGGGAACCTACTAACAATAAATTCGAATTGTAGTTTAAAGCTATGAAAATTTCCTCACATACTAGAGACAACGATTTCATGCTAGGTACTAATTAAATGTCCAAAATAATTTTCAAAATAACTTCTACCCCTATACGCAATTGTCTTCAGAATTTCAAACGTATTGTTAATTTACTGATGTAAATTATAATAAAGGTCATCTATGTTTATATAATATTAGCCAGCTATTGAGCTCTAATAATTGTTCATAACTACCATTCTGTGGAAAGTACACCACTCCTAGCGTATGAATAATAAGCAAAAGAACTGATAGAATGGAAGCAGTCACTGTAAATGATCAATGATTCACTAGGTTTATCAAAGATAAGGATTTTTCGGATTGAACCTAATAATTTTCAGTTTAATTGTTTTTTAGAAGAAGGTTATTAGTTCTCTAAAAACACTCAAGAAAAATATTTAAAAGATTAAAATTTTTTGCGTAGTCAAAAAGATGTGTTGGAACAATCTATATTTAAAAAAAAATCACGAAAGTTTGTTCATAGTGCGATTCGATTGTAGCCTTGCATTCCCGCTCGAGTTATTTTCTCACAACATCGGCTTGGACTTAGTATAAATTGATGAAAAATATTTTTTACAATAGCTTTAACGCACCAAACATTCATAGTCGCCTCGTATCTGCGTATTCGATAACGTCGAAGAGCTTCCCAGAAAATAAATATATACGAGTGATACTTTGGGTTTTGTGAATATGTATTCTTTCATTACTTGTCAAAAATAATTGTTAGAGAAATCCTGCAATTATCTGTGGGACATAATTCTGTGCACACAGGACATCTTAAACGTAAGTTTACGTATAAATGCGTAACTGCTCCACATACGACCGTTTTTCTTTTGAGATAGCGTTTCATTGACTTGTACATTTTTTATTTATTATTTACTTTGAAAATGTCTTAAAGATATATGACTGGCATGTATTAACGTTTTCCGAATAGTAGTGGATAAACCAGTTGTTATTCTTGAAACGTAACAAATGCATTGATCCTAATCTTAAGTTTTTCGACCCCAACGATCAATATGTGGAACAGAAAAATTCAAAATGGCCATGGTCTGTCAAGATACATATTTCAGAATTTTATATTAAATTTCAAAATCAGTGCGATGTATTACACTTTTTTTTTTATTTACCTTGCCTGATATACAGAGATAGGAAAAATTCTATATTATTATGTAGCGATTCATTCTTCTTAAAATAGAACTGAATGCTTATTTATGTAGCAACTCGGCGAAATTACCTTGTTCCTAATTACAAAGAAATAAGTCTATGAAAAATAATTTCATTTATTTTCCTTCGTGAATTATAACTTTAATATCGTTTTTATATAATTCCCATTGAACTTCTACAGAATTGTCATGAAAAGTTTTCTCACGTAAGGGCGAAATTATTTACTCCAACTTTCGATATACCATATAATCGATGGAGAAAGGTTTAATACATTGAACCGGCTATTACCGTTAAATTGAAGAAAAATTTATTTTATAACAATTCACGATTCGCTTGCATGTGATACTCAAAGCTGTATTTTCCTTTAATCGAATTTCAGGATAAAGATGAGGGTGAATCCTATAAACGTGATTAACTTGCTTTTTACAACGTTCCAAACTGAACAAAGCTGAAAAAGAATAATCAAATAAAATAAAAATTGTGCTTCTTGATGCCATGAACGACCATTACAGCATCCATGTAGAAATGGAAGAGTCTCTCGATTCTCAAGAACAATTTAAAGATATCAATGCTCGGATAATCGAAGACCATCATCTCCATCATTTACAAGATCCACCGGAACAACCAACAGAAGAATGCACAAAAGACGAAGAAGAGCTTGATTTCGAGTATAAACGCAGAGCCATAGAGTACTGGCGTACTGGAAAAAAAAGAATTTGAGCGTTGATACTGTTAAACACAGATTTAAAGAAGCGAAATCGCTTTCCCAGCTTCATCGTTGGGCAAGTACAGTGCACAAAGGTGGTACATACACAGACAAAATTGCGAGAATCTTTCAGTTCACTTTAGACAAGTTCAAGGTAACAATCGAGGCTGGTTTGATTGTCCATGATAAAGATTTAAAAAAATGGGCTCTACAGGCTCAAAAAGAATTTGGACATGAAGATGTCAGGTTTACAGCCTCACCAAAATGGTTACTCAATTTCAAAAAGGCACGCAGAAGTGTGTCACGCAAAGTCAATAAATTTGTTATGAACAAATTATAGAAGGGGCAACGGATATTCTTGAAAAACCTAAAAAGTTTATTAATGAAGTTAAATTAAAAATTAAAAAATATGGGATTCAAAATGTTTGTAACTCGGGCCAAAGTGCATTTCAATTGGAGATACACTCTGGCAGGACGTTGGCAGTGGAAGGAGAGAAACAAGTCTAATGTTTGGTTCAATCAGTTAGTTCGACGACCCATAGCTACACGATTCAGCCATTAATATCAGCAGATGAAAGACTTCTATCTCCTCTATTTATCGTTCTCAAAGAATTGAGTGGTGGATTTGGACCAGTTGTTGAAGAAAAAGCTATTTCGCCCGAATAACATACATTTACAGGATTCAAAATCTGGAAAATTAACTACTGGTGAAAATATGGCCGCAGAAATACTTGCTATTAATTATTCGTAAATGGACTGAAACTTTCTTGCAACAAATAACTTTCTTTTTGCAGCACACTTCCGAACATGGCTAGTTGAAGTATTTTTTCTAAACGTTGGAGAAAACAGTTTCTTACTACTCGACTCTTGGAGTAGTCACTGTCCTGAAGCGGTAGCATCCAGTTTGCCGTCTGAAAAAATTTAGTTTTAAACAAAATTCCAAGTGGTACAACGGGAAAAATACTACCACTTGATGTTTCTGGTTTTAGAATATGGAAAAATTACGCGAGGAAATTTTCAGATACAGTTCTTTTGATGAATGGAGATATAAATTTACATTTGAGAAACAATATTATTAAACCACAATCTCTCATACATAACCAACTTTCGTCTCCACGATATATTAATTTGTTTAAATACTCTTGGTACAAGAGTGACTATATTGAAGAAAGACCCAAAAAGTTTGATAATCCAGTTGATTTCGCCTTCGGGGAAGAGTGTAATACACATTGCGAATTAGAGGGATGTAGTAACGTAACAATAGTAAAAATATACCATAACATAACAACAAACAAAACTGGTCAATATCAAAGTTTAATAGCCAAGAACATGACCAATTTCCATTATGATTTGTAGCAGCAGTGGCGTAAAATCGTTGTCTCTGGTATATGAGGAAATTTTCATAGCTTTAAACTACAATTCGAATCTATTGTTAATAGGTTCCCCTCAACTGATAATTATTGCTCTGGGGGTAGTTTACCCCCTGGAAGAAGGGTAATTGAAATGGTTTGGTAGGCTCTATAATTTTCATCTGTGCGTGTACGCAAGTTTCAATTTTTATCGATGACAATGGTAAATATGCGATGCGCTTAAACGTGCAGCCAAATATGTATATAAGGGTAGCTACCCCTTCAGAAATTTTTCCCAGTATATGAAAAGCTTGAATAATTATGTCACGGTTCTCAAACAGTTAGTACATTTTTTATGATTTTTCGTGATATTTTGAATTGCTAGTTTTTTTTACTTTTATTTGTGTAAAGAGATGATTTAGCCCTGAAAATAGGGTGGTGGAGAAAGCTGTTAGAGATTATCGTAACTCCATAGTGAAGAATATGTGTTTTATTAATGCAGTTCTTGACAAGTGAAAAGATTTTTCGAATAATTCTTAATGAATTTGCCAACTTGACGCATTTTCTTATTTCTTATACATGCAAAGGAGTATAGTACAACCCCTCCAACAAGGGTTAAAAAGACAAACATGGAGGAGTTTCATAATTTTTAAATAAAATATGTACTGAAATATCATTTTTCATGTGTTACAACTGTAAATAGACGAATATATCTAAAATTCAGAGTATATACGTGTATAAGGGTACCCCTTGAAAAATTTTTGTACGCCGAAATGCAAAAATATATCGATTTAGTTTCAATCTAATGTATACTTACAATTTTTTCGGTAAGTTTTATTTGTTGTTTGAAGTTTTTGCTAATTTACAGACACTTTACCTGATTGGATTCCTACACAGGCAATCAGTGAAGGATATAATACCTAGGTAAAACCAATGTATATTATTATTTTTCTAAATAAACATTTCAATTGTAAAACTTCTTTCAACTGTTATGGTCTATATATAATAGTACAAAAATAAGAAGTTTCTCCTAATTGCGACAAATGTCGATTAAACCAGAGCGCAAAGGAACATGTCCAGTGAAGAACGCAAAAAGTAATATCAGTTTTTTAAATACATAAAAAACTATTTTCAAAATTATTGACATTGTTTCTAAGTTAGTATGCGATATATCAAAATTTTCAAATTTTATTTGATGTTTTACATTATTCATCAAAGAATTTATTGTGAATATTACAAATCCAGTTTATGATGATTATTTGATGCAATGATCGAATTCGCTGCTGGACATGTACAATTGTACATCCATAAATATATTTGTTTTAATGAACACAATTTTGGCTAATTCAACACTAAAATATGGTTATTATATGGATAATAAAACAGTTGGTTAGCCCAGAAACTTTTCTTGATTAGTAAAACTTGGTTGATCATACCATATTTTTATATATATTTTTATCAACTAAACAAAAATGTGGATCATTTAACCGACATTTTTTCGGAAATCAACCAAATTAGCTCATCAAAACGATTCTGTTAAAAGAAAAAAAGTTTCTGTGCGTATTAATGATTGAAACTTTAGTCTTAATCACATGATCAGCAGGATGAGAAACACATAAAATTTGATAGTCGATAATTCTACTAGTCAGGGAATTTTACTGCCCGTGCAGAAATATCTCGATTTTAAATTTAATACCGATCTGGCCCCGATCGGATTTCCCGATCTGGTTCTGATCGGTAGAACTCTGTGGCCCGTACCTGGGCCCGACTGATTTCCTACTGAAACGCACTCTCTATGCGCTTGTAGAACTAATGCTGCTTGATGTTTTCTGATAGTGCAGTGAAATTAGTGTACATACTACTAGTTTATAATATACTACCAATGATTAAAAATGCCTCAGGCGAGTAAGTCACGTGTTCGAAGGAACCTAACACCAGCCAGTATTACTCGAAACCGGCGCAAGGAAGATGAGAGTAAGTAATTACTCTGCGGGCTCATTGAAACCTAACCTTAAATAAATTAACAATTAATTATTATAAAATCTATTGATAAGAAATGGATTGCAGTATGTACAAAATTGTAATGTTTTTATATTTTAAGAATAAAATATATGATGCAATCGATTCGGTTATTGAAACTTTGATTCTGTATTAATAATAAATTCATTACAGAAATACATTAAGGACAATTTTTCATAACATGAATTTCAGATTCAAGTAGTAAAATCAAAATGTAAAATTCCAATAGTGTAGGGATTCCAACGAGAGCTAGTTACTCAATTGCGCATGCGTCGGATTCGTCATTTTGTCTATATTGCTTCTTAACAGACTTGAAAAAATAAAACGATGTAATAAATGATAGCTCAATTTTTCCGCGAAAATATTATCTGCAACCACCTTCTCGATTTTTTCAAGAAGTAATGCAATTGACAGAAAATTGAATTTATTTACAAAACAATGTTAATAAATCGTAAATCATAGGTTATTTTTTCGATGCTTTTCTTTGGAAACATTCGAAAATGTCAAGTTGCAGGAAATCTTTTTAAGAAAAAACTTTTTCTAATTTGTTAAAAAATTTATAAAAAAAATTTTTTCCCAAAAATTGAAATTGTTAATTAAAATATTTCTGGTTATTATCCATTTTTTTCATAAAAAACAAACCTTTTCCTCGAAACTGTTACCATCCATAATAATTTTACGTTTCTCATAAGTATAATTAAATTTTGTAGTCTAAAACCTCTTATTTTCGTGCTCGTAGTACTCTAATTTTAACTAAAAATAACTTTATTGTAAATTCAAAATATAAAGGTGGTCTTCGAAAGGACAGGACCATTCGATAGTTTTGAGTTTACTTATACTAAATATCCATTTGTGAAATTCATGAATGGACTACAATGAGACTGATCGTATACCGATCGGGTTTGTCTGGACTGATTTGGCCCCGATTGGGGCCAGATCGAGATTTCTGCAGGGGTATATACAGCGTGAGTGTTTTTTTACACTCTCTAAACGTAGTGATTTTCAACACGTCGTATGAATTCATGCAAAGTCATAAAATTAAATCTGTGATATACGTCATTCTCCACAACATGTGGAAATTTGCTTTCTAACCTGTAGTTTTAATGCGTCTAAAGTGACATTTTATATGTGTAAATTTACATTTTGAAGTGCGATTTTAAAACGTATTTTTTACAGTGTAGACATAGAATGCAAAATAGCATTGACTGTATATTTATATACATCAAATCAAGTGGCGTAAAACGGGTGATGCTTATGTAAATCCACAGTTTTCAAGCAATCGATAACAAATTTTTCACTCATATTCTTTGGATTCTCGGACTGTTCGCAAGAGTATTGAGAGGGGGGGGGGGG
>NC_046665.1:73685823-73695955 GCF_010883055.1 Belonocnema kinseyi
AGTTATTTAAATATATAAAATGTTATTTATGGGGGGGGGGTACAAGGGAGATAGCAGACAGTGGGGTGAGAGGGCTAAATCACAGTTTTTTACCAATCGGCACTAAATTCTTTACAACTTTATTTGAACTCCCGGACATGTCGTAAGAGTGTTAGGAGATGATGGGGTAGGGGTACAGTTTTTTAAATCTACTAAATAAAATTAAAATTTGAATTTGAGTTTTAAAATTAAAATAGATTTTATTTAATCAATGATGCAAAATAAAATTGACTGTATATTTATATATGAATATCAAATCAATTGGCCTAAAACTGATGATGATTATGCAAATCCAAAGTTTTTTACCAATCGTCACCAAATTTGGCACACATATTCTTTAGGCTCCGTAGCAAGTCTTAAGAGTTGGGGGTGAGGATGCGAAGGAATGGGTCAGGTGGCCAAGGGCGCACAGATGCAGTTTTTGACGAATCAGCATCATATTTTTCACACAAATTTTTTGTGCTCTCGGCCAGGTCGTAAGAATATTGAAGGATGATGGAGTGTAGAAGCAGGGGTACAGTTTTTGAAGTATATAAAATCAAGTGGCCTAAAGTGTATCATCTTTACAAGAATCCAAATTTTGATAATTAGCACCATATTTTTCACACATATTCTTTGGGCTTTCAGGCAGATCGTGAGAGTTAGGAATGGGGGGATAAAAGAGATTAAGATGAGGAAGGGGGACACAAAAGTAGTTTTTCACTAATCGGGAGCAAATTTTTCACGCATTTTCTGTGGGCCCCCGGATAGATCATAAAAGAATTTGGTAAGAAAGTGAAATTCGGGGGGCATTTTTTTAAATTTACTATTTAAATTTCAAATTTTCAAAGTCCTTTGGCAAGCTATGTTAGAATTTTACGGCTAATTTCAAAATTCTATATATTGCATTCAATGACTGGAGTATAAATTTTATAATTAAAAACAATTAAAATTTTCTGTATTGAAGCTCATATTTCTTTTTTACGTTCTTAGAAACTTTTCAAAGTTTAGTTCAAATTTCACTGTAGACTTCGCATTTTTCAAAACCAACTTCTGCGACTTCAGTACGAGTTTTATGATTTAAAATTCAAAACCGCCGTTCTTATTATATGTATTTTTTAGTTTTTGTTCTTTTTTCGCATTCAGAGCTTTCCTTAAGCTGTGTACAAATTTCAACAGTGATTTGGAATTTTCTGAAACTGAATTGGACAACTTAATTACAATTTTTACAATCAACATTCGAAAAATACAGTTTCGATGTTCTGTATTCAATTTTTTATTTCTATTTTACTTTCTAAGAGTTTTTTTCAAGTTTACTTCAAATTTCACTATCGACTATACATTTTTTAAACCCAAATTCAACGATTAATACTTAAAATTGTATATTGTTTCAATTACAGTATTATTCAATATACAACTTTTATGGCATTTCCGTTTGTTCTAGATGCATAGTACCTGTGCAGAAATTTTTCCGTGGCCCCGCGCGGGGACGGATCGGACTAAATCGAGCCCAGATCGGGGAATCCGACCGTGGTCAGATCCGTCATGAAACGCACGCCCCGATCGGGACCAAACCTGATAGCCCGGTCAGAAGGCCCGGTCGGTCCCCGATCTGGTCCCGATCAATTTTCGGTTCAAAGTCATGTTCTAATTATGGGTTATTCTTACTTAAATAATCAATACACATAAATAATCTGGTCGAACGCCTTGTAATTACGTCCACTCTTAATTTTACTGACGTGTACTCTTTCGTTTATCATCGCAGTCTTTCGCGTTAGCGAAAAGTTTCCTATGTGGAAAAGCATTTCCTCACAAGGACCGTAAAATTTGGTCTAGCTAAGCTGAAAATAAATTATGAGAATTTGATTTTTAAACAAAAATGGAATAGCTACATTTTCAGATAAAGCAATTGATAAAGACTGATGTTCGATAAAAAAAATTTTATTTTTAAAAACTAAGTTTGAACCAAAGATTAATTTTATTCAAAAAAAGATCATTTTTAATAAAATAGTTAGATTTGAACAAAAATATCCTTCAAGAGTAATAAGTTTCACTTTGGAGCAGGGAATTTTTTAAAGGAATAGAATTTTGATTTTCAAACAGGAAATTTAAAAAAAATCTTACTATGACTTTAGAATAAATTATGTAATTACTTTTTACTTTAAACCTCATTTAAATATCAAAAATGAATAATAATAGCCCCTATCTTTTTGATACATATTATGTTACACTGGAACGCAGTGGCGATTCAACTATTGCACTTGGTGTCAGCTCAAGAACTGAGTTCTAGGGTTTAAATCAGAAATTTGGGATGGGGAAAACGCAGATTCAGGACGGTCTTAAGATATTTTGAGGCTTGTGCTTATCCGTCTTGAATACACTATTCTTTCTTATAATTAAAAGTACTTATCAATTTTGTGTTTAGTTCAACAGAAACATATTGTAAAAATGAGTAAATGTATGTGTTAATCAGAGAAGAAAAACAATGAGTTTTAGAATCTCTTATAAATTGAGGGGAGATTAGTGGACATTTGCACCATCTTTATCTCAACACTGGGCGCGTCAGTAGCACTGGGCGCGTCCGCGGCGGCTAAGCCGCCACCACAGGCCGAGCCTGTTAGTTACATAAATTTCTTGTGTATTTTCTTAAAAACTATTAGATTATTAAAGAGATTTAAAAATAGTGGTGAATTTGAAAGATACATTTTGGAAGGTCTGAAGTATGTCATTTTTAACATCTCACTCATTGTTTGAATTATTAATTATTATAACACTCGGAGAAAGAACATTGTTTTCCAACATCCTTTTGAATCTTTTAGAGTATATTCACATATATAAGTAAAACATATTTGTTTTTAAAAATCAGAAACATAGAATTTTTCGATTTAAGGAAATTCACAATGAAAAAATTCCTTGTATCCCTTTACAATGAATCAATTACTTTGACTAGATAGGAATGGCACAAAATAAGCAACACTAGTTTTAATGAATAGGTTCATATTTATATCAACAATAAAGAAAATACGTCGCTTTAATTAAAATATTTATCTATTATGACAAGTTAAAATAGTTTCAATAATTAGAAATATCATTGTTGACCCAACAAACTAAACTACGAATATTAATCGAATCAGTGGATCATCAAACGACTTGTACAGCGAAAGAGAAAACAGAAAAGCGGCTGCATGGTCCAATCCTGATGTCTTTTTACGACCGCGAACACACTAGGTATTCATCATTATTAACCAGAGTCTTCATGTTAATGAAACTAGATTTCGTTTACTAAATGTTACCAGGTTGGTATATTTGAATCAACTGTATGCCCATACTTTTGTCAGTAAGGAATCCTTGAGATTCCAACTAGATTTAGTTCAACTAGAGCCAAATGTTGGTTTTAGAGTGAACATTTTGTTAGTGCACATATATCAATTATTAAATTTAAATTCAACTTCAAATTTACAAAATTTGTTACGGCAGAAACTAAAAGACTACGTTTGACGATGGATCCCAAAGCTCGCATTTCGCTCAGCGTCTTTTTGTGAGAGAAGCCACGAGGGTATTTCCCCGGGAGCTCTATTAGCGCCACGAATAATGATGAGTTTAAACATGGCGTCGTCGTCATCCGGGCACACTACCTCGGCGAAAGCAAGCTCGCGGATTAACCGGACTGTTGACGAGGTGATTAAACGTTGATTAAATGCAGACTAAATTGCAGTCAAAAATATCGATCTTCCTTCCTCTCTCTTCATGTATCGTCAACCTCCTCCCCGAATATCCTCACAAACACTATTACCTTCCAGTTCAAGCCCCCCCCCTCATGCACCCCCAACCATCCTGTACTGCTCACGCAGCAATCACGGTTATCTTAGTCCGACTTAATGGAATTAGAGAGTCGCTTTGATACCGTCGCGTTTTGCGTGCTGTAATTACAGAATTGTTAAATTATGAGAATCACTGACAAAGCATGAAAGAGTTGTTTTTAAATAGCCTGCATTCTCTAGGGAACTACACCGCTCACTGAAAACTCTTTTCGCGGAGGATTTTGAGTAAGACCACTCTTTTCCATCACACAGAATTGTGCTTTAATCAGTATTTATAATGCCCATTAAAGAGAAGAATAATTAGGGAAAAGGAGAACGTCAAATTAAATGAGAGTAGGTGATTTTGTTTATTTTTGATACAACAAGAATGTTTTCTTCTTTTGTAAACAATGAATTAATTCCTATTTAAAGGAAAATACGATTAGGAAAAAATTAACCATTCTTTAAGCACGTTTTTCGATACAGAATCAAAGACACATTTTATAAATTGTTGAGAATCTAATTCATATGCATATCAGCAACAATAATCTTTATTTTATTCAATTGTAGGATGCTTTGCTTATTTGAAATGAGCAAATCAGACACTGAAAATGCTGAATAAATTCCGAGCTTAAGCGCCTTTTCATGAACTACCTTACCAATTTGAGGGGCTGGAGGTTGCGTCAAAAACTACGTTTGTTAACATGGAGAGGAGGAGGATCAGTCAAAGTAAAGTTACAATTTCAGATAACACTTAGTAGGTTTTCTGATGAAAAATTTTAACAAAGTTTACGAAATATGGGTAAAGATTTCTCATATTGGTTGAAAATTCATCTCTTTGGTTCAAAAAATAACTATTTTGTTGAAAATGCTTTCGTTGTAAGATTAATTTTTCTAAACTGAGAATGCAACTAATCGATTTTTGGTTGAAAATTGATATTTTTAATTGAGAATGGATTTTTTCTAGATGAAAATTTAAATATTTGGTTGTAATTCATCCTCTTTCGTTAAAATTCCACTGTTTGGATAACAATTAATCTGTTTTAATTAATGATTCAATTTGTTGCAAATTCTTATTTTTTAATGAAATTTAACTGTTCTTTATTTCAAATCAAAATATTTTTTTACTGAAATATTAATTATTGTATGTTTTGTTGAGAATTCTTTTTTTTTTTTGGTTGTTTGTTAGGAAAACAAATGCTGTGTTTAACGTTGAACTACTTTATGAACAATCTTCTTTTTTTTTGTTTTTTTTTTTTTTAAGATTTATCTCCTTGATTAAAAAGTGAACTATTTAGTTGGGAATTCTTTTCTTTTTTTTGCTGAAAATTAATGTTTCATCTGAAAATTCAGCTATTCACTTTTTTGTAGAAAATCTATCGTTTAGAAGATAAAAATTCAACTAGTTGGTTGAAAATTCACAATTTTGTTGGAAATTGGTATTTTCGAGCCGAAAATAATTTTTCTTTGCTGCAAATTCATCCTTTTGGAAAAGGATTCAACTGATTTGTTCAAAATTTGTCCCTTTTACTTAAATTCAACTGTTTGATTATTCTTTGTTTTTTAATTTAGTGTTTTTAACTCAAAACATGAAAATCTCATTTTTGGTCGAAAAGTTATTTGTATTTTATTTTTGGTGAGTTTAGAACTTTAACTCTTCTGTTGGAAATTTGTCTTTTTCTCGTTGAATTCGACTGGATGAAAATTCTTTTTTATTTTGGTTGAAAAATAATGTTTTGAAGTGAAACTTTAACTGTTCCATTTTTGGTTAAAAACTGATAATTTTTAGTTAAAAATTGAACTATTTGATTAACAAAGTATGCAGTCTGTTATGTATTTGTCTTATTTAACTTCAATCTTTTTTGTTTATGGATTCGATCATTTTGTTAAAAATGAATTTTTGTCGGTTGAAAATGCAACTAGTTTGTTAAATGCATCACTTTTTATGACAAATTTTACTGTTTCGTTAAAATATTTGTTATTTCTCATTGAAAACTCATCTTGTCTGGTAGTAAAGTCATCTTCTTCGGCTTAAAATGAACTTTTTTGTTGAAAATTCAACTGTCTGAAGAAATTCGTCTTTTTAGCATGAAAACTTGACTGTTTGGTTAAAACCTCAACTATTTTGTTAAAACTTCTTCTCTATTGCTTGAAAGTTCAACTAATTGCTTGTTGATACAACTGTTTCATAAAAAAAAGTTGTTTTAATTCACCTCTTTTTGTAGAAAATTAATTTGGCTGTTGTTGAAAATTCAGCTATTTTGTTCGAAGCACTAGGTAATAAGATTCTGTTCATCATCGATTGATGTGACTTTTCACTATTTTTTTCGTGCAATTGGTGCCTGAAGGCAAGAACGTTTGATTTTTTCAGAAAAACAATTGTGAAAAGTGAAAAAATCCTATTTTTCTGATGTTTTTGAAACCTCTTATAGGTAAAATAATCGGAAAATTCTAAAGTTTCATAATAGGGTTGATATTAAAGCTTGAAGCATTTGCTATGACTCTGTTTTCTAACACAACCTAATATTTTTCTTAAAGCCTTTTACCTACGCAGTATGTGTTTTTTTATTTTTAATGTGATATTGAACATTAAATCTTGAATTTTGTCTAAAATATTGACGTTGAAAACAGAAGAAAGTTAGCTTGAGAATTAGCGCTTTGGAATACATAAAAAACACCATTAATAGAAAAAATATGAATTTTATACAATTTTTTAAATTAGTAAAACTATCAAATTATTCAAATATTTTTAATTGAAACCTTAGGAATTTAAAGGGGTTCATAATGAATGTAATATGATATACACAATAAAAATATTCGATCGTAAGAGAGGCGACTTGAGCGGATTACAAGTAGCCCAAAATAATAACATAGTTTATAAACGAACCTATTATCTGAATGTGCAAAGAGCTTTCAGAACAATTTTTAAATCCTCACTTGTTGTCAGGAAAGCGAGCGCGAATGAGGCTGCGAGGCTAGACTGAGAAATATACTTTGTTTAATTGTGTAAAGAAATTAAGGCAGTGAAGTCTACTTTGCATTCAGACCTTTATGAAGCGAACCGTCGTTGTCCCGAAGGTCAAAATTACCAGGGACTAGCCGGTGAAGCTTAGTCCTTCGTTTTCATCCTCGTCAATCCTCAGCTCCCTTTAGACCCTTACGTCCCCCAGCGTCTGCGGACCTCTATAAATTCCCTCAGGATTTTTCTTTCCTCTACTTGCCTTAATTAAAGCCGTCCCTTACGACCCTTACGACTGCTTCCACAGAATAGAGTATAGAACTACCCTTCGGGGCGTACCCAACTTTTCTAGATATTCACTCCAACGTTCAACCTACGCATGGACAACCCATCATCCTGTGATTGACCTTTCTCGCTAAACAATGCAGTCATCTCTCAACTTTATTTTTTTAAATGGAAACCGCCTCTTTTTATATCTGCAATCGATAGAGCGGAAAATTCTACGTTCAGGTACGTACCCAAGTCATAGGTCAATTGTAACGTTTAAGGTCAGTCAGACGTTATTTGAAATTAACAAAGTTTTCCCAAAGGTCAGTGTAATTCCTGATATAAATTTCAAGGAGAAATTCATTGGTGAGCTCTGTATTGATCTTGGTTACAGTGTTTTATATATTGTAAAATCATAAGGAAATTTTTCATTAAAAGTTCCAGGTGTTCTGGTCAGAGTTCTGTTCCTCCCCAAAGAGTTATACAGTCCTATACTGTTTTTTTATACGTACCTGAGTTAATACCTAAGGCGATACCATATGTCCTATAGCGTTTTTCCATACGAATATTACGAATCGAAACTAAATTTACGTATTACGAGTACATACTTACTCTCTTTCGCTACAAGATTATTATGATCAAGTTCGTTTGCTTTTTAATCGCACTTTTCGCAATGGAGAAGGGTTAAATCCTGTCTCAAAATCAACAATTGAAAGAACTGTAAGGCGCTCTATGAATCATGAATCTATCAAGGACCTTCATATAACTGGTCGGCCAAAATCTGCAGGATCTAAGAAAATGCAGATGGACATAGCCCAAGCATTTGTTGAAAACCCACACCTTAATTTACGCCGAGCTAGTGATGAGCATGACGTTGCTCCTGAGACAGTGCGAAATATTTTAAAAAGCATTAATTTCCATCCTTACAAAGTTCATCTGGTACAAGAGCTTAATGAAGACGATCCTGATCGTCGGGTTCAATTATGTGAATTTATGATGGACATAATTGATAGAGGTCCTCCTTTCATATACAATACAATATTTTCAGATGAATCTACTTTCACTTTAAAAGGTTAAGTTAACAGGCAAAATTGTAGATATTGGTTCGACACAAATCCTGATTGGATGTTGTAAAGTCACACACAATATCCACAAAAGATTAATGTTTGGGCCGGTATCTTGAATGATACATTGATAGGCCCTTTCTTCATCGATGGTAATCTCAATGCCTGTGCATATGAAGAGCTTCTCAGAAACCAAAATGTACCATAATGGAGATTACAGGCGATAATTTTAAAAATATTTGGTTCCAGCAGGACGGAGCAGTGGCTCATTACGGTAGGGACGTTCGAGCATATTTGGATACTCAGTTCCCTCAAAGGTGGATTGGAATAAGGAGTGAAATCGAGTGGCCTGCTAGATCTCCCGATCTGAAGCCTCTCGACTATTTTCTTTGCGTTTATTTAAAGAGCAAAGTATACTCAACGCAACCGCAAAGCTTAGACGAATTTCAGAATCGGATTCTGCAACAGGCTACTTTGATTGATAGGGAGATGATTTGTAATGCTGTAATTCATTTTTACAATCGCATAGCTTTTTGTCAAGAAGCTCAAGGTTTTCAGTTCGAACATCTTCACTGAACCTTTAGAGGCAAGGGGACTCACGCTAATCAAGCACCCCAAAGGGAACAGAATTTACTAAGTCCACGTCGTTGTTCCTGAGTAATGCTAAACGTAAACGTAAACTGCTTGGCAAAAACCTTGAAAAACCTTGAAGATCATCAACAAGATCAATACAAAGCTCATCAATGAATTTCTCGTGGAAATTTACTTCAGGAATTGCACTGACTTCTTGGAAAACTTTGTTAATTTCAAATAACCTTTAGCTGACCTTGAACTTTACAATTGATCTATGACTTGGGTACGTACCTGAACGTAGAATTTTTTGCTCTATCGATTGTAGATGTGAAAATGGGGGTTTCCATTTAAAAAAACAAAGTTGACATTTAAAAAGCCATAAAGGTCAACTTCAAGGTCAAAATGAAGATCCCCATTGAGTTCCTCGTTGAAATTTACTTCAGAAATGACCTTCACTTTTTTGCAAAATATTTTACCGGAGGAAATATCCAACCGTCCCGGGACTTTTTAGACACCCTGTATACGAAATTTCTCTGACAAGGAAGCATGAAAGGGCTCTAAAAGTGTCTCGGTAGTATAAAAAGACGGATTTAACTTCTTTTAAGCAATAATGTTACACAAATTGGCTTTCTTAAGATTATGTTTTTTAAAAAACTGATTTTTTAAAACATACTTCTTTTTCAGCATTATTTTGCATTCTTGTTACACAGTTAGACTTTATTAATTTAATGTTTTTTTATGTACTTCCAATTCTATTCAGTAGACACTTTACTTAAGGGGTAATATACTTCGGAAAGGTCAGAATTTTGCAAGTTGTTGACTGGTCGTTTGATTTTAATGAAACTTCTTAAAATTATAATTTTATATAAGAAAAATGTTGCGCCCAAAGAATTAAATTTTTTTAATTACAGGAGTTACGCCATGTTGAATTTTGTCATTAGATTTTTTGAATCATCGATATTTCTGAAACTGTGGAAAAACTTTGGTGAAACCTCAAGATATTGTACACAAAAGTATTCGCCTCTAAATCAAGATACAGCATTTTTCTAAAAGTATCACCAAAATCACCCCTTGCCAATACCACCGTGAACTGAAATTAATTTCCAGTTGGTTAGGGGGAGAAAAAAATGGTTTATAAATAACTATTCTTGGCAATTCAAAAAATATGACAGCAAGGCGTTCTTGAAAAGTCTTCCTGATTCCGCAAAAGATATAAAACCTTTTATTAAGAAATGATTCAAGTATGAATTTTTCATAAAAATTGTTTAAATGATGGAACATTTTTTTCAGCATAGGAAATATGATACGAGGGTAGTTCAATAAGTCCTTAGAATGACCAACAGATGGCTCGCGAATCGCTCCAAATCATCTGTTTTCAGTCAGCATCACTCCCGACTAGATATATGGTGCAGTCACAGTCCACATCTTCTGAGTTTACGTGTTTTTATAAC
>NC_046665.1:73696055-73709924 GCF_010883055.1 Belonocnema kinseyi
AAATTCTCTTTCATCACGACAACGCCCGGGTTCACACATGCTTCGTTTCAATGGCTAAAATTGAAGAACTAAAATTCGAATTGGTCGAACACCCACCGTATTAACCAGATTTAGCACCCAGTGACTTTTTCTTATTTCCAAACTTGAAAAAATGGCTCGGTGGACAGAGATTTCCAGACAACGAAGACGTGATTGCCTCTGTAAGTGCTTATTTTGAGGAACTTCCGAAAACGCGCTTTTCTGAAGGATTAAAAAAACTTGAAAAGCGATTGACGAAGTGTATAGAGCTCCAAGGAGATTATGTTGAAAAATAAAAAAAAATTTACCCAAAAAAAATTGTTTTTATACTTCATTCTAAGGACTTATTGAACTACCCTCGTACCAAGAAATAATTGGCAGGATATTTCTAGTTGACTTAATAAAACATGTAACCCTATTCATGAAAAAATGGTTAAAATGTATATTTTTGTACAAGATGGTATCAGGTGCAATATTTCCGAAAAAATGTAGTTAAAAAAGTTTTGGACTCTTTTTTTGGTGAAACTTAAAAAAAAAATTTCAAAGAAAATTTTGTAAGTAAATGTTAACTAAATGATTAAACCAAAATTTAACTCTGCCCCTTATTAAATTAGTAGAATTTTACTACAAATTCGAAAAGATAATATTATAATAAACAATACATCATTATAATTTTTATTAATTTTTTAAGTTTTTAGTTAAGTTGGTATAGTTTGGCTGTGAGTTAGTACAAAACTACTAATTATTATCGAAAATTATTTCGAAAGCAATTCATAAACGTCTTTGCAATATTTTTACTAATAATTAGCACTTTTTTGTACGAATTCGCTGTAACATTCGACTAATTTATTTATTAGTATAGTTAAATCATTACTAATTATTTTTCTGACCGAACGATAAATATATGAATTAACGTAAAACTACTCATGATTAGAAAAAATGTTTATAAAAACAATAGGTAAACAAATTTGAATGATTTCAACTAGGAGTTTCCTAATAAAGCAGATTCAAAAAGATGAGATAATGCATATATTACTTTACGGCATTATTTATAATATTAGTTACTTTAAATATACCTTTCATTATGTAATGAGATGTTGTAAGGTGTGATATTCAATGCCGTAATTTTTGATATTCATGAAAATATCTACTGATCAGGGTAACCTTCAATCCAGTTTTCGAGTTATTACTTAACATCGGAATCTGAATCCAAAAGATGTATCACGAACTCTGGACTCGTTTATTTAAAACAGCTGCACATTTAATCATGCGCTTACTTGGAAAAAGATGGGTACAAAGTCTTCTGATTATCATTTTTTGAATATAGATATTGATTATTTAATATCTTAAAAATAAATCAAAAGTCGACTTTGATGTTCTTGGATAAATACCTTCTTAAGGACGTTTGAGGACTTTTAATTACTTAACTTTCAAGCATATACAGAATTTTTTTCACTAAATATATTATTTAAAAAATAAATACAGCACTTCAAACATAAAAATATCTTCTACGAAGTAAATAAATTTTTTATTTGAACCCAAGAGAAAAAGAATTTATAAAAAAATAAACATTTCAAATATTGATTCAACCACATTATTATTTTATCAAAAGAAAACATCCAACTAAAATGTTTATTTCTTTAATTTAATGATTTGGCAGTACATTTAATTATCTTCCTAAAAATAAAACAAATTCCATTAAATTAATGCATTTCAGTGCAGCTTTCAACGTAATTGAATGAAACTAAATATTTCAGTATTCACTTTTTGTCATTGTTAGTGCCATTTCGATTTTTACAATCTCATTCATGAGAGTGTGATGTAATCGTCCAAATTTTCGATCTCTGGTTTTTAATGGATCCTTACGTTTCGGCACTCACAGAATCCGAAAATAATATAGTTTTATCGGTGTCTGCTTGTCTGTCTGTAGGTCTGTCTCTATGACTGTATATATGGTTACCTGAATGTTGTAGCCACGCTAACTTTTGAAGGATTTGTCCAATCAAGTCAAACTTTGATACACTTCGTAAGGTTTCCAAAATGAAGGTTAAGTTCGTTAGCAGATATCTTCAACCGAAATTAAAAAATTTAGAGCATTTCCAAAATTAGAAAATTTTTTTATTTCAAATTTTGGCAATTTTTGCCAAAGTTTCTTATAGATGGGTAGAAGAATTTCAAATTATTCAAATTCAATTTTCAATTTCGATAAAAGTTATTCAAAAAGTTAGAGCTTTTTCAAAATTTGAATAACAATTTTTTAAGAGTTTTAGAAATTTTTTTCAAATATTCTGGTACACGTCAAAAATATTTGCAAATTATCTTCATGACATTTTTCAATTCGTTAAAGATTCAAAAAGTTTATGGTTTTCAACGTTTTGAAAATTTGCAAAAAAAAGAAAAATAATTCTTCTTATAGATGAAAAAATATCAATCCAAATTTCTACTAGATATACAATATATGTTTTTTTAAACTTTTGTCATGAAATTTCTTATTAAACAAAAGTACCAAAAGTTGGTTCATTTTAAAAAATATGCAATTTTGGTTTTTAAGAGATCCATAAGTTTATAGCGTTGTTTTTAATAAATTTTAACAGAATTTACAAATTATCTTGATGAAGTTTTTCAATTGGACACAAATTATCAAGCGCAAAGCGCGAGTTTCGTAATGAGAATGTAATTGTCAAAGCCAGAGATGCTTTGAGAACCTTCTTTAAAAACAAATCGAAAAAAATTGCAGTTACAATTTATGCCTGTAGTTACTCAGAAATTTACATCACAGTTTCCGATTTAAGTTATAGTATTTACGATATACAAAAAAATGCTTTTAAAGTTTACACATTTAACGTACGAAAACGAGCGTGAGGCGCGAGAGCGTACTTGTGCGACACAGGCGCGGTCAAACTTGGTGCGAAGCGCCGCGCGCGTAGCTTGCAAGGACAATGTGCCCGCGCAGCAGGCATATTTTTTTCCATGATTTTTTCCACAAATTTGTTAGATTTCGTACATCATTTTCGGTAAAAAAATGCGAGAATATGTAGAGGTTAAACAAAACATTTCAATATTTTCTTAAATGGAAATATAAATTTTCTAGACATTTCATAACTTTAAACATCTAAAAAAGAATAAAGACATCTAAAACAAGACAATGAAAATAATTAAAGAAATTAGAATGTAATCTCCATAAATACCAAGTTTTTAAAATTCTGTTCTTAATGATTTAAGTAATATGGGACACTATTTATCTATGCATATTTTAAATTGTCTAGAGGGTAATGACCAATTCATTTTTTAAGTTTAAGATCTAAATATCATTTATTCAGACTTTTCGGTTCCTAATCGATAGCTAAAGAAATAAAAAAATGTGCATTAAAAACAAAGACATTTTTCATATCATCTAGATAGTCTTTAAAATGATTTTTAATTTTTTAAATATATTTTCACAAGACCGACTGATTAGCGCTAGATAGGTTGTCCAGACTAGGGTTTGACAATGAATAATGAATGAAGATTGAAAAATAATAAGTTATAACCCTTGAAGCAAGATGTCTTATATTACCTCGCAACCTAGTTTGTAATGCGATCTCGTATATCATTAACAGAAATGATGAAATAAAGAATAAAAGGGAGTCTTAATCAAACAAAATATTTTAAAAAGCCTTTCGAGATGAGAAATGAGGGATCACCCGAAATTCATCAGTAGCTTATAACTAATCCCTTCTGCCATCAAGTTTGAATTCGACCTCTTCGAAGAACTGCCCCTCTCCTACGTTCCTTTCTTTCAGCCGTTAAACTTTCCTTCTCATAGAAAGCTACACTTGGTACAGAACACATATAAATACTCATCCACATTTTACATACACACACGTTAAAGGAAACACAGTGAGAGAGTTTGAAAAGTTTTCCCGCGTAAAAAGCCGAGCTTTTCGCACTTTTCTTCGAGGACAGCTCCTGCGCGCGCTCCATGATAAGAAGGGTCGAAAAGGCGCCGGGTGTTGAACGTCCTTGTTGGATGCAATGTCGTGGTTCTCTTTCTCCACGGAGCAATAGAGAATAGGAGGGGTAGAGCATGTGGGTAAGAAGAGCGTGGAAAAGGACGATAAATGCTCAAAGCTTGTGGGAGCGACGAGGAACACGTGAGCTTCCAGAGGGTGGAAGCACCCGCTGGTACTTTCGACCTCCACCTCTGCGTTACATAGACGCAAGAGTAGGGATGTAAACGTTAGCATCCTCGGAAGCTTTTGCAAGCTGAGTCGAACTTGTCGCATACGTGGTGGGGCTGCCGCGGGGCAGACGGGGTCGGTGGCACTGGAGTCGGGGGATGGTCGCTCGGTCGATGCGCTCGGCCGCTACCGAGCTTGGCAGGGGCTGTTTTTGCGGGTGTGGCTTATCCCGCTACTCCCCCTCAAGCCCCTATTCCTGCCCCGGCCGACTTGCCCCAGGAACACTCTCTCATCCTGTCTCTCGCTTTTACTCGCCCTCAATCGTCTTCTGTCTCTTTCGCACCCTTCACCTTCCCGTCCTCCACTCTTCCACCCTATCATCCAGAATCCTACACCACCCCCGTTCTTGTCTAGCCTCCGGCTTCTAGGAACATTGGCAAAACTACCAAGCCTGATACGCTCCACTCGTTGTACTACCTGCTAGAGTGCTTATAAATCCTCCCGCCGAAGCACTCGTCCCACTACGAATAACAAGCGAAAAATATCAGGTAGTTAAGAAAGTTGCCCGAGTGGTAGCAAATTCGATCGCGCTGGGCGTGACGATTAGGATCTTGTTTTTAAATGAAGCGTTTGAAGCGAAACGGTGGTATAATCAGGCGGAATAAAACGGTTTTTACTATTTTAAACTAACATTATTCCTATTACTAATATTAATACTATTTTAAACTAATAGTTCTTGATATAACGATTTTTTTGAATTCCTAAAATTCTATAGTAATCGTCATTGATTTTTGAATTCCTAAAATCCTATAGCAATCGTCACGGGTTTTTGAACGTACTGAAAATTTTGAGATTTAAGGGGGTTCATAGTAGGTAAGATTTTCGACTTTTTTTAATTTTGAGGCAAGTACCATTAGAAAACCTGAGATATGTACGAAACGTATAAGTAAATTGCAATTTCATCGAGTGAAGACCTTCAAAACTTTCCAAACGCTAAAGCCGCTTTTTTTAGTATCTCGTTTTTTTAGGGTAGCCACAAGAAATAAAGAACTGATTATTTGAATTGCTTTAAATTTAGAGTGATTATGAATAGAAAGTATCTCTATCGCACTAACCATAAACTAGATTTTAAAAAATCTGTTTTTCTAAAAAAAAAAACTAACCATTTTTCAAGTCAATTTTCACGTTTACCAAGAAAAGTGTTCGCCATTTCTATAATTTTCAACTTTTTCAAGTGAACTTTAGCTCGTTCGAAAACTTCATTTAAGTACTTGTAGATGTGCGTAACTTGTTTTAAGACCATTTTTACGATCTGAGAAGTGGCTATTCTGGAATGGGAAAGGGAATAATATAAATTACGACAAGTGCTTTAAGTAATCCAATTGTTAGTTTTTTTTATCATTTTTATAATTGAAATTTATTGTTCATAAAAGTGATTGCATATATAGACATAGTATGTATAGATAGTAAAAAAAAATTATTTTGTAATTGGTGCGTTCAGGAGCGTCAGGGTTATAGATGCAACCGAATTTTTTATTAATTAATTAGCGATTTTTCTGAGCGTATTAAAGTAATATGAGTGCAATGATATTTATTTAGTCAAGTCATGCTCAAATACGCAACATAAATCATACGAATTTTTAATTATTCTAGATTGATGTGACTCTTTTCCAAAATATTTTAGCGCTTCTTTATTGCAAAAATTTTTATTCATGCGCCGTAAATTGAATTTTAGAGTTCAAATTTAAACATGTTTTTCTGAAAAATTGGTCTGCCAAAGTTATCTTAGGCGTAGGATCACTCGATCAACAATCAGTAAATTTGGGTTTGATTCTCAGTGAATCTAAAAGACAGAAACAATTTGAATAATATAGAATACTGAATATAATGTTTAACAATGTTTAACAGTCCTGGAATTTGGGATGAGTAGACATATATTTTTTATACGTTCGGCTAGTCTCGAAATTTTGGTACCAGTTGTCCGTCCCCTTTTCCAGCTTCCTTAATTCTTTGGGACTACTAGACACAGCCTTTCTGGGAGGTAAAAAATAGTATACTTTATACGAATGGCTAAAAAAAAATTTCGGAGCCACTGCTCTTCCCACGTTTATACAAAAAGTCAACTTGATTTATGATTCATGAATCGATTTCCACAAATAAAACTGCATGGGCAGATGTTATTTACACAAATTTCAGCGGCTTTCTTTATACGTGAAGTTTAATTATTTATGTCTTTGTGAAACCTCAAGAGAGAATGTAAACATAGATAAGGTAAATATATTGGCAACCAGTCGATTATTGAGTGCTGAACACCTGACTTTTAAAATATTTTTATCATTATTTTAAATGAATCACGTTCCGTATGATTGGAGTGGGCTGATAAGCGTGACAGACAATGAGAAACCTTAACTGAAAATACATACATCTAGCTCAAGGCGTTATTCAGAAATGCATTTTATGTTTCTTTATATACGTTATCAAAATCTACCTTTGTTTATTGATATGTGCATTGATTAAATTCCGGAAAAAAATATTTCCTTGTGAGATCGGATACAAAGTTCATTTTTTGATACCTGAATTTCCTTTTAACAAAGGACTACCTTCTAGTATTATTTGTTTGAATAATTTTATTTTCTTGAAAGTAGAATTAGAAAAATGAAAAATAAATATTTTTTAAACAATATGTTCTAGATACAGTTCGACTACTAATGTTATTTATATATGATCTATAATCAATCACTTAGTTGAGTAATCGTAATTGAATTTTCGATTAAGTCTAGCTAATATTATTTGCAAAAAAATAATGAGATCTTTTGTAATCTCTAAACTTATTAATCGTCTACTCTATGTTTAATTTTGAGTATTTACCTCCTGCTCACACTTTCGACAAATCTACTCTTTTGATTATTATTTACTTTTTTTAATTGTATTGACATTGAAAAAAGAAATCGGCGGCAACAATGTTAAGGCCATTGGCCAAAACGTTTTTTATCAGCCTATGAATATAAAACACCTCCTCTGTGTTTTCTGCACGTAAACGCGATTTGAACTTACTCTTTTCTACCCCTAAAGCGCGAATGCAATACACCCCGATCCTATAAATGCTTCTCTTTGCCCGTCCACGATTGCATTTTTCATTTCACTCACAGTGAGAAAAGAAATTGATTCTAAACTCTCATGCCACATGCCTCTATCAAACTTCAATTTTCTCAAAGTCTGCGCAAAATTGCAAACAACGAAAAATTTAATCATTTTATGTACTTTAGTAAATGATTTAATTTTAATAATTTATTTTAATATTTTAATTTTAATAAATTCTATTATATATATAAAATTATAATAAAAACAAATTACAGAAGTTTTTATTTTAAATAATTTTGTTAAGTCTCTGTGAATCTCTTATAATCTTTTAAAATGATTAAAAATTCATCAAAATCCTGTGAAATCCCTTATAGTCCTCCCATAGGCCATCAAATCTCCAAAGATTCATAGAAATCTATTGGAATATTCTTCAATCATTTTAAATCATTAGAAAATCTGTTAAATTACTTGCGATGTTTGCAATTTACTGTGAAATTCTCTTGAAATACTTTGAAATACTTTGAAAATCCCCAAAATATTTTAAAGGGCTTTACAATTCCTTAATATTATTTAAAAACGCTTTAAATCTTCATAAATCCCTAAGAATTTAATTAAATTAAGTTATATTCTGTTATCAAAGCAGACAATTCAGGGTCAGTATTTGCAAGATAAATTATAAATTTGGACAACATAACGATCACAAATTAAATTGACATTGTGTCGTAAATAATTTGAATATCAGCAACGGATTTCAGTTTTGAATTTAAAATATAATAAATTGTGCAATTTCAAAGCTTTTAAAAGCGAATCAGGTTTTCTACAGAAATGAGTGCGAAATTTTCGAGACATGTCGTTACACCACTTTTTTAGATTGACTAGCATCATCAATCGCGCATCACGCAACCCTCCTGTAGTTTTTGTTTCAAGGGGAAAAATAATTTTGATTACGAAAAAAATTCGAGTAGCGATTTATTTTTCACATTTCTTTGTTCTTAAATTTATATAAATATAATTTTTCTGGAATTCTTGAGAAAATTAAAAAAATCCTTTGACAATTTGAAATATATGAATTAAAATTTCAAAGAAAAAGTCAGTTTTCAAATAAAAGGGTAAATTGAACAAAAAAATATCGATATTATAATTTTTTTATTTGTTAAAATCGTTTAAAGTTTCTAGTTATTTTTGTACATTTTTAAAACTTCTAAAACCTTTTGTAATCTGATCAAATATGTTTATATATTCTTTTCAAATAATTCTTTCAAGATAAAGAATCATTTTTAATACATAACCTTTCAAATTTTTAATTTTTTTCAAAATTTTTTGAGAAGTATTAAAAATTTTAATAATTTCTTAATGTTTTAAAAACTTCTAAAACTTTGAAACATGTTTTTAAAATAAAATCGAGAATAAGATCTAAATTTTTTTATATTTTCCCGAAAATTTTATTTTTGATACTGTTAATTTGTTTGTTGCTGGTATCAACAATATATACTCTTCGTACATTAAGACACCTATTTTACGTTTTTATCTATAATTGCAATTTGCTCATCCTTTTCAAAATGTGAAAAACTTTTCAAAACATAGTGTAGACAAGCTAATCTACCGCTAGTCATTCGATCTCGTGAAAATCTATTTCAGTTGATTGGCGTTAAACATGATTTTAAAGGCTATCTAGATGATGAATCAAATTCTTAGTTTTTAATGTATATTTATTATCTTTATACTCTTAAAAACCCTGGATATTTTTGGCAATGTGCAAAAATTATTTCAATTTAAAAGTTAAACACATTTTTGGTCATGACGGGCTAGCCAACACCGTATAAGGGCCGAAAAGAGTGGCTAGATCATAAAGAAAAAAATTAATTTGTGCTTGCATTTTTTACCTTCGGTTCTTTTAAAAGCCCTGAATATTTTTGGAAATCTGTAAAAAGATCCTTGGGTTTTATACTTAGACTATCTGGAAAATATCCTAAATATCATCAAATAAAATTAATTCGAAATTCAAAGAATTAAAACTCTTCATTGGAAAATTGAAATTTACAAATCTCCAGAAAAATTAAAAGAACAAAAGAAAACATCCACTTAAAGTCATATATACGCAGTATGCAACTAATCATACATTCAACAAGAATTAGTCAGAGGTTTTCGATAATATAATTCCACCTGTTTTTCAGATAAGATGATTATTATTCAATTTTAAAATCAGTAATTCAGGTTTTGAAAAGAAATTCGGCTTAAGATACACACCGACAAAGTCAATATCAGACTAATTTTTTGTACACTTATCATGTGATCATTGCCAGCGAAGTATAAAGGGGGATGATTAACCGAGTGGCTAATTAGAAAAAAGTACGACAGCACTCAAAAGTGCAAACATAATTAGAAGGCGGTCGGAGAAGCGAAGAAAAAGGGTCGATTGTTTGAGGACACACGATCCGCCTTGAGCGACGAGTTGGCGATGACCGAGTGGTCATCGCTAATGGCGGCGATAAAAACTGTTTACACGTTTACAAAGAGCCAGACCCACCTACAAGACTTTGAGCTGCGGCCCTTCAGAAACCCGATAACGTCACAAACTCGTTAAAAGTTCGAACGAAAGAGACTATAGTTGAGAGGCTTGGCATAACGGCCAACATGGTTCCTCTGACGTACTCAACACATTATATCATCAATTTATATGCTTCGAAATTGGTTAATTATAACTTTAGATCTAATAAGAATCAACTAAAAACAATGCAAATGCCACGAATAATCATCTTTAATAGAGTTATTTCTAGATTGTTTTTTAAAAGTACATTTTTCGTTTGAAGCTTTATTCCAATCCCAATAAGATCGTAAGTAATTCAGTAACAACTTTTCTCCATATTGTTTATTAGTCCAAATTGAGTCGAAAATACCAGAAATGTTCCATGCTCTTTAATTTTGGATGTGCTGCTAATAAGATTTAAGTCCCAAAAAGGTACTACCGAAATAAGACAGAAGTTAGGAAAAAAGCTCAAAATGTCTCCTGCTGATAAACAACTATTTTTTTGGACAAACTCCCAAGAAAAGTCCGACTTTATTTTTCTCGAGAAATGTACAAGGAAGAAGTAATTTTGCAAAACGGTTCAAAAACAGTCGCAATGTTATCAAATAATATTTGACGTTGACATGAAGTTATTTAGAAGATTAAATAGGTGGATACATTGCCGATATTTGATATCCAAGACGAAACATCTGAATTGAAAAACTTCCGGTGACTTCCCAGATAATAGCAACTTAGAGCTACTTGAATATTTATATGAATTATGGAAAAATTAGCGAAAAATTTTCTGTAAAAACTCGTATCTAGAAAAATGGACTAATTCCGAATGTTGAAAATACCAAAAATATAGTTACCGAAAAAAATAAAACTATCGAAAATATTTATCAACAAAATTAGAAATTCCGAAACTAAAAATTTATAAAACTAGAGAAATTCATACATTTCGGAAATATTCAAAGCATATTTTTTCAAATCCCTAAATTTTAACTTCACCCAATTAATAATACCTTTTGTATTAATTAAAGTAGTATTTTATTTTATATTCTGCATACTACATGTAATATAGATTTAAATTTAAAAGAGCTATTCAAAATTTTTAATTATGTATGTATACCTACAAAATAAAACGTTCTCTTAAACCTTAAAATTGTTAAATATAATTTTATTTCGGGAAATTTCGTTAATAAACATTTAAGGCAGTTTAATTTTTGTTAATTTCAACTTTTAGAAAATGATGAAAATTTGGCAAAATTTTGCCCATTTCCTTATTTTATAACCACTAACATAAAATGAAATAAAATTATATCGTAGAAATTTTATTTTGCATACTAAATTAGAAATGTCATTTTGTATAAATAAAATCATTTTTGTTTGTGAAATTTGATTCTTTTTATTTCTGGAAAGCTAGTTATTGTACAAAAACTATCAGTTATATTGAAAATTACCTTGACACCTGACTTAGAAACTATTTCCGTGACCATAGTCATTGAATTTCTTCTCTACTTAGGACCTTTCAGTCAAGCTACTATTTTTCAATTTAAAAAAAGGTTTATTTTATCAATCGAAAGGTATTTTTCGTATGAGTCAATTAGATTTGTATATTAAAGAACTTCTTTAGCCTGCATAATTAAAACCCAAATTTTCTCAAATGTTTTCATTTTTACTTACTGATATAAAAAAAGGGAAACTATAAAATATCAAGCCAATTTTTCATCCTAATTCCACATACCAAGAGATTTAACTTTAGAAAAAGTTTATTTTGGATTGGAAACATTATAATTTTATAAATTTTAGAATAATCTTAACATTGACAATTCACAAAATATAAATTTACAGAATTTACATATGTTAAATAAGAAAATTGATGAAATTATTACCTTTACTGATCTGTTTTGAGTAATTTTACTTCTTTACTAGATTTTCTTTCGTGTTTTTTTCCGATTCATTTTACTTTGAGTACACTGTTAATGTTACTGAGTAAAGTAAAAACAAAACATAATCAAAATATAACAGCCAAAATCATAATTTCATCAATGTTTCATAATAAAATCTAAAATGTCTGATATTTCTAACTTTTGCAAATGTAAATTTTGTCAGCATATATGTTTTTAGCTTCTTTAAGACAAACGTGACCTTTTTAATCGAATTCACTATTACGTTTTTTCTTAATGGACGACATTTTTATGATTTTCCATAAATTAGATGTCCTCTAGAAGAATGCGAAATAATGTAGATAGTACTGCAAGCTAACGCAAGTATATTAAATTATATCAATTCGTATACGTGATACAACTGTTTCAAGAATAATGCACCTGAACATTCAAGTAGTCCTAAGTTCATGGAACCATTGTTCAAGTTCAGACTCTCCGAAGTCATGTGAAATCGTTCATGAATGCTTGTAAACAAATAAAAACTGAAGAAATAAAATGGATTATAAATAGTTGTAATGTCTCTCAAAGCCGGTACTAAGTATAACGGTATAACTTCATTCTGACTCCTGATGTGCCCTTCTATGGCAAAAGGCAGTAAGCCCAAAGCAACGAACGGATAATGTCGAAGAAAACGCATGACTATGTTCTTCCCTATCCCGTTTTATTTAACAGAAATTGAAATAGTTTTTCGATCATTAATGGGTAATTTTGCTACGATCTATTCACTTATAAAGAAATGATTAATAAAAATTGTTAATTAATATCCCTTTTTCATAGAATTCGATGCCGGAAAACCCTTCGGCTTCTATTGAAGAAGGGAGCAAGTAGTAGATGCTGTCTTCTGACGTAGCAGTCAGCCTTGAATTAAGGTGCTACTTTGCCAGGCTCTGTAGTTACTCCCGATTTTCCTGCGAATGCTACCTTTTTGCGTATAAATGATTTTCGAGACTTATAGTTGCTGTCGTTCAGTCTGATGATGCAAAGATTATTCATACGGATCGATAGATCCTTCTTCAACGATTTCAATGATATAAGAACTCATTTTTTTATTTTTGCAGTTACTGCCATTTTCTGCAGAACGGCAGTAATGCGCACCCAATGAGACTTTTTTCAATCGGGATTTTAAGTTATACTGAGAGAGTTTTCCAAGAACCTACCATAACTTTTAAGAACAGTACGAAGAACCAAACTCTGGAGAAAGACAACAAAGTCTAAGGCTTAATATATCTGTTAATTGAATATTTAGCGGTACATTTTTTCAAAAACATCATTTTAAAAAGTCAAGTTGTGTAAAATTTGTTGGTGATGTTAAACCATAATAATGCATATGTAATGACAGGTATGCGAATTATATGAAAATATTATTATGGTACTGTTAACGTTCTGCAAGGGCAGTTGCTGGAGGATGGTCCTCATCGGTAGACACAAATAGTCGAACAATTGTAGACCTATTAGCAAACTATTACAATATCGATAGAGGACGATGGGTCGATATATGTATGGACCGTCAGCTGTTGCTCCGATCGGATATCTCTGATAGGCGACTGTATCTATAGCCATACAACGATCCTAAATTACGTTCAGCACCTGCAACGCGCGGCTCTTCAAATTGTAAACAAACACATCCTCACACCCCTCTTATGACTTATGATGTTTTGATCAATATGCATACGATTATTGTAAATATTCGTCAAATAGATGGAATTCAAGAAGGTGAAATATGGCCTAAAACATATTTCATGAAACAATAACAGGGATCCCCGTCCGTTTTTATCTGATTCCCTTTTTTCTCCTTATTTCGAGAACTTTGCAAAATTTTGCCTTTTTCCGATTTTTTACAAGGCTTTGCTTTCCTATTTAAGAATAATAAACACAGATTCAAGATATTGCGAAATAAAACGCTTTGTAAAAGATTCTTTTTGGTGGTACCATAAGAAGCTTCTCGCGAAAATAAGGAAAATATAGTGAATCCAGGCACTCAGCTTAAAAGAAGAATTTTGTATAAAAAATAATTTGAAAAATAATAATAAACTACAACATCATCGCAGGATGTTTCAAGCATCGTAATAAATTAACTTATAACATTCTAATCCCGTCAGTCACTTGACTTAGTCCGTGGCTATTATGTATAACCGGGTTCACTTGAGTAAAAGTT
>NC_046665.1:73710024-73725867 GCF_010883055.1 Belonocnema kinseyi
TTATATTATATAATACAATAATACAAAAAGAATAATTAATTTTTAACTAAATTATTAATTTTTCATAAAAATCTTCATATTTTTAAGAAATTAATAAAATTTCCAATAATAAAACATGAAGTTATAACACAAAATGTAATGATTAATATTCAAATAAAAATATTTAAGTTTAAATTTACAATCGATTAAAAAATAGTTTGATAGATCAAAAAATTATTAATTTTATACCAAAAAAAAAGGAATTTTTAAGTCAAGAATAAGAGTTTCTTACAAACCAGTTTAACTTTAGCCAAAAAGGGTCAACTTTTCATAAAATTATTGATTTTTCAACAAAATAAGAAATATTTTTAATATATTAATAAAATTTTCAACCATAAAAAACGAATTCTTAAAGAAAAATTAATATTTGATATTACAACCTAAAAAGATTTCAATTTTTAATAAGAAATATTCGAATTAATCTCAAAAAGACGATTTTTCACTAAATAATTAATATTTCAACAAAAACAGAAAAATCCAATAGTCGAGAAAGAAACAAAAATTCTACTAAACTGTTGAAATTCCAAAGAAAGAAACGTATTTTCCACAAAATAGTTGAATTTTCAACCTATTTATTATAAATTTTTCGAAAGATTGTTTTAACTTTTGATTAGATAGTTGTATTTTGTAGGAAAATTGTTTAATTTCCAAATAAAAGGAATTACTTTTTAACAAACTGTTTGAATTTTGAAAAATATACATGGATAAAGATTATCATTACATCCAGAAAATACCGGTACGAATGCGGAAGATACAATATTTACATGATCTAAGAAAGTTTTTCTGTCTTGTTTCTAAAAATATTGTTGAATGACTAAATCTAATTCCTTAAATCTAAGACAGTTTCTTGAAAGAAGAAGTATTTTCTTGAATGAAAAATATATTGGAATTTATTGTTAAGTACTCTTTTTCCGTGTAAATTTTTAACAAAATAATTAATCTCTTAACCAAATAATATCAAAATTTATCTACTGATAAAAATTTGTTACTTTTAATGTAAACTATAAACATTTTTCAATTCTGTTGTTTATTCAATTTTCAATATTCGATATTTCCGAATCTTTTTATTAATTATTTTTAACTGTCAAAAGTTCCGAAGTAGTTAAAAGATGATTTAAATCTAGCTAAAAAATGAGTTAAACATAACAATGATTCACAAGATGCCTGTAGGATACAAAAAGTGTTTTATCATAAATGAAATCCCCGTTTATTCCTCTTTCTTCCGGAAACACCCCTTTTATATGAAATTGAACTACAGAACCTTTATGATCACTGCGCTTATTATTTCATGCCTATGTTAGCAAATAAAAGTGATAGGCTTATGCACTAATCCTATCTTTACTTCAATAATATAAAACGTGAAAAAATATTTTAATTCGTGCAAGTTGCCTGGTAGTGAAACGATTAATTGACACACTTGTTACGCTCTTTTTTCCCGACACGGATAGCTGTAAAATATAGAAAAAAGCTCGACCGCGTATACACAAATGTAACCCCGACCTACGTGAATCTACAGCGAAAAAGGCTAGAGAAAATGAGAGAAAAGAAGAGAGACGAGCTGCCATTCAAAATCGATTTCGCAACACGGTGTTACTTCGATGAACGGACGCTATGACACGCCACCGTGGAAATATGAATGAAAAACTGCTATATGGGCGATCCTGCGGGAAAACGGAGGAAAAAAAGAATGAAGGAAGGGATCGATCGACCCACGTGACTGGCACATGTTCTACTCTACGGCTGTTAAAGGCCGATTGGCTCCACAGAGAAACAACTTTCCATTTTTAAAAAAAACCTGAAAATGGGTTAGGTTTATATAATTGACGGCCCGGATCAGAGAACAGGTTATAACTTTCTGGCATCTAAAATAAAGGGCTGCGAAATGACGTTTAAGCTCGAGTGAAACTTGAATTGAGTAGTGGCACTACTCTGAACGCCAGAAAGTTATAACCGGATTTTTTATCCAGGTCCTCAATTTTGCTTTTGTACATTTCAATATTGAAATATGTTCTGAAATCCTAAACTCGTTATTGAAAACTGGTCTGGGCAGTAAAAAAATTCAAAAGAGGACGATTTTTCAGATTATTTTAACAGGGGCTGAACAATTTTAATACTTTAAATCTACTTTTGGAATAAATAACGAGCCTTTGAAAACTAGAATGGATAAAAATGTATTGTAAATTATACTTTTATCTTCCTTGTGATAATCATTGAAAAGATTTAAATAACTAATGCATATAAAAATGAAAACTAGGGAATAACATTTTTAACCTCCTCTTGACGATACAGTCAAATAACAATATAGTAAATAGATAAAAATATTGAAATTTCTAATCTAAAGCTATTCAATGTTCCACCAATTCTAGTTTGTATGCTTGGTTCTGAACCAATTAATTTAGATTATTATATTTTCGAAAAAGGAGAAGAAAAAAAGCATAAATCTCGAGAACTTCCAATAGTTTAAAACATCCTTTGTACAATATTCTAATAATACTAAATATCTTTCGACAAAATTTCCCAAATCTTTAAAAATGCATCAAACACTATAATTAGAAAAAACATCGAATTTTGACAAGCATAAATGCAAAGATATGTGCATGTCTTCTTGTGTAAATATATTTGTTTTTGGTTTTGTGGAATTTGAATTTTCCTTTTTCCAAAAATTTATTTATTGTACGAAAACCACCAGTTATACTGAAATTCACCTTAATGTCTGACTCTGAAGCTCCATTTCCACTTTAATAATAATTATTCTTTTATCGTACACAAGTCGAATAATACAAATATTAAAATTCACTAATCTAAAGAGACGCATTTAACCACTACTTCTAGTTCATAGTTTTAGAACGGGAAGTTGTTTATATAGTTTAAAAAATTGTGTCTGATTGAAATTGATCTGTTCCACTTACAAACTATTTACATGCCTGTAGTCGTTGAAATTCGTGAACCTTCTATTTTTGAATTAAAAAAAAAAATTTTCTTTGAGTGGAAAGCAATTTTTCATATACGTCAATTAGAATAAAACATTTAGTTAATTCCTTACACTGCACGACTAATTATTTAATCACATCAGTATTTCATTACCATAAATTTAGCAAATAAATCAACTTCCCATATTGACGCAGTGTATTTATTCACGCAGGAATTAGTTGAAACAAATAAATTAGTTCATTGGAAGTATCGAAAAGTATTATTTTCATTAGAATTGGTCAAACTACAATCCAAAATGAATATAGTTTATTTCCAATAAATAATATTTTCAGCGGAGCTTCACTGAATTATTTCAGCACAAAGTTACACTAGTGAAGTGCACGTATAATATCTCAAATATTTTAGTATTTCCCTGAGGATTGCTGACTCTTTACTAAAAATCAAATGATTTTCACAGAGATCTAGCGTAATTTTCTTTCTTAAGAAAATTAAATAGAAGCTCAACAAGTTCTGTGAAATTCAAATTTGTTGTCAGGAATTGCTAACTAGGTTTTCATTTCAATAACGTCCATTCTAGGGTGGTCCAAAGTACTGACTTGATTTTTGATGATAGATCCTTGCGAATCATCAAGTTCCGAAAAAAAATGAAAAAAATGCTTTTGATTTACTTTTTGCAAATTAAAGTTTAGTCTCATCTTAAGAAATGTTCAACAAATAATTCTTAAAATGTATTTTTTCGAATTTTTTTAACATCAATTTTTTTTATGCTTGACAAGTTTTCAAATATTTTTAATTAATTTTGAGTGGTGTAAACAATTATTAATTATTTACATTTTCCTATTAAACGTAAAAATTTATTATATTTCGTTATAAATTATACAGATTCTGGAGATTAATATTTCTTTTTAAACCTATTTAGTAATTATTTAATCTGTTTAATTATTTCTACAATTTTTCTCTTTGCATATCTTGAAAACATACTGTCTTCCTAAATTCATGATAGAGTTAATTAATTTTAAAGGTAATACTTGTTGAATCTTTTACATTATGTCGCTTATTATTCAGTATTTTCTTACCTCGGAACTTATACCCTGATTTTTAAAACAATAATAATTTTCTTAATAAGCTTTTTCATTTTCGTTTTTGCAGTCATTTTTCAGATTGGTTTTGTTGAGATGAGAAAAGGCTTCATAATAAGCGATTCTTTCCTATGAAAAGAAGTTAGTGATAATAACTGTTAAAATAATATTTTTATAACAATAATATTTTCAAATTCTTAAAATTCATTAACTCTGTCAATAATTGAAAAAAACAATAAATTTCCACTTTTCAGTTATCGAATGAAATATTTCATGTTGAAAAATTTTTTTAAATTACCTTTTTAGCAGGGCATATTGCAAATGAACTCGGTGGATCATAATTAAAAGTTTTGGAGTGCAAATTATTCCTTCAAATTTTGTCAAGAAGTAACTAAACTCTAATTTACAAAAAGTTGGTAACAAGTACTTCTTCTTGCCCAGTTTTTTAAAATACAAAACTTCTTTTTCCAGAAAAAGAGCATCATGTATATATTTGAAGCACCCTATAATATATAGAGGAATCGAAAATCGGGGACTGAACAAGCTTATGTAAAATATTAGATTATGCTTTTTATTACTTACTAATAATTGTTTAAACAATTTTTATTTCGTCAAATATTTTTTTTATAAAATTTTCACATTTTCTGAATGACATGAACTAGTTAGTTTATCGCTTGTGTTGATTTTTGTTTAGAATTCAATGGTTTAAGTTACTAAGGGAAGGTGCAAATTGTTGATTTTGAAAAAAAATGTTTTTAATAATGTGAACATTGTTTTTGAAATTTCGGCTGAGAATTAAAAATTATTATTATTATTATATTAGTCAAAACGGACATACTCTGATCGCAAAATATACACTTTTCTTTAGGAACCTCACAAAATAAACCATCATCTCAAAAGAAATTCGAAATTCATTTTATTTGTACCACCCTAGTGCCTAGTGCATACTGATATAATGAATCAAAATAAATCTCTTTAAACTCTGTAATCAAAGTATCGAAAATTTAGGAAAACTGAGCTTCGAAATCCGAATTCGATCCAAAATATCTATAACAAGCTTTTTCGGCTTGTCTGAGATACAAAAGGTACGGGTAATTACTTGCTAATAATGACTGGGTGATGATTTGCAGGACTCGATCTTTCCGGAAACGGGCGATTAGCCTCATCGCAATGGAGGGTTGAAATCTGAAAGAAAAATTGAGGATCGTATAGTTATAATTAATTTTCCTTTCGAGAGCATGGCAATTTGGATATGTAGGAAGTAACTACAGACCTCACAGCTACACACTAATGCATAAAGGTTTGGTCAAGGAAGGCAGTGTGGGTGCTCCGCGAGCGGAGCACCGGATCACGGTGAACCTTTGTACCGGGGGTTACTATTGGCGGGGGTGGTTTTTGGCTGGTGGGCCACAAAGGCGGGTGGATGGCTTGCAGGGGAGGACCTAAGCGATGAGGATAAAGGAGAAGGAGAAAGCAAGCGGCCGAGAGGAGGAACGAAGGACGATCAATAAGGAGCATAGTTGGTGGGGGTCTTACGCCAGGACCTCAAGCCAACCCCTTGCCTCGACTGCTTAGGGCGAGGGGCCATGCAAGAAAGAACTGAGAAAATATCCTGAAAGGGTCCTTCAAGTTGGTGTGCGGACATCTGTGTGAGAACCACCTACACCGCCACTGACTATCGCGCTAGTGTGGGACATTCTCAACGTTCCGCTGGCGCGCACATCCACTTACGTTTACGAGCCGGTAGAAGGGAAGCGCGAAAAACCAACCCCCTGGAGGTAAGCTAATACCACGCGGAAGGTCAGACAATGTACGACTTCTTTCACACGTTAGTTCGAGATATTAAATTTGCAAATAAGTAGCTTTTTTCTCATTATTTTTCTTCACTAAAAAAGAGACATAAATGCGTTTCTAGGGTAGAATATTTAGAATTTAAAATGCTTCAAAACAGATAAATTACTCAAATTTGACAAAGGATTAGTTAAATTTAACTAATTTTTGGTCCAATTTAAGTTTGTCTTCTTACTATAGTTCCGTTTTCGACTTGTTAAACGCTTGAAAATTTCTACGTTTAATCACGTACCGCCCCCTGCCCTCATCACTTAGAAAAAGTTAAAAATAATTTTTTCAACTATATCGATAAAAGGCTCCACAAGCCAAAATTCTCTAACAAACAGGGAAAATAAGGCGGTTCTTCACGAAAATAGGGAAATAAATTCTTTACATAAAATTAATGCAAATATTTTACATTGAATTCAATTTAGAGCGCTTTACAATTTTAACTGAAAAGATAAATTTTTATAAGCTGATTAATTTCTTAAGAAAAACGTGAAATTTTCTACAAAGTACATACATTTTTAACTGAAAAGATTATTTTTTAACCCAGAATAAAGTAGTGGAATTTTTAGTTGAAGAAATAATTATAAGAAAATGAATTTTCAGAAAATAGTTAAATTTTCAACAAAAGAGATGATCGTTTGTCCAAGAATTAATTTATTTTATTTAATATTGCTTTTGACAAAAAAACAAAAACTATGGATACTATTAAAAAATTATTTATCAAAAATTTGTAGCTTTATTTTAAATGAATAAATTTTATCCTATTTTTTCAGCTTGGGTCGTTTGTGCGAAAATTTCATTTTTGACTTTTTAAGTTGTTTTTTTTCCAAATAAAATAAAAACTACGTGTTCTATAAGAAACTGATCCATAACAAATTTACATCTGTTAAATGTTTAATTTTGAATAAGATGTAGCATCTTATTGTAAATTAATTATGAAAGTTAATTTTTAAAAATCACTAATTAATTTACATTTACAGTTGATCAGCCTGAAATGTGTTTTTTTTTGTAAAAAATTCAAATTCAAACGCTTTCTGTTTTCAATTGCTTGGTTCTTCATAACTGCATTTAAAAACACTCTTCAAGCTGAAAAAACAAGTACAGATTCAACTATTTTCTTCTGAATAGCACTATTCCTAAAATTAAACAAAAATTCTGCATAGTTTTAAAAAGTTGTCTTAAAATCTTCTAAATTCTTTGTTGACAACTTTTTAAATGTTTTGACACTTGTTCAAATCTTCTTTTGAAATTCCTTTAAAAAACTGCCCACTGCGCGGGCACATGCATATGTCCTCCACATTTTTGCATAGAACTTTTTAAATTAAAGGTCAAACCGCCGACAGCTAAAATTCAATCGTTGTGAATAATCTGTTGTTAAAGCTCTTTCAGCTTTAACGAATAGATTCTCATCACGTGTTTCGTGAGATGAAACGGTTACAAGCAAATCTTGAGATCTAATTTAACAACAATTTTCTCATTAAACATTTTATTGCACCTTTTGTCTTTTTGTCCAAAATTAAATTTTTTTATTTGTAATGTCATTTTTTACGTTAAAAATAAAAACTATACACCAACTCAAAAAGAGAATAACAGCAATGGTAATAAAACTGAAAACTTTCATTGTGACATTGCGAAAAACTTTATAATTTTCTTTTAATTTCTCATCATTGGAGAAGTTCATTAAAAATGTTCAAATTTTTTATTTTAAAAGTTTTTATTTGTGTAAAGAAACTTTTTTTCAATTTTCTTTTGGAAAGGTTTAGAAAAGTAAATAACCTTATGTGAAAAAAGTAGAAAAAACATTATTTTGTCAAAATATACTCAAGAAAATACCGAAAAGGTTTCACGGATTCTGAAACATGATTTTTCATTTCAATTATTTTTTTTTGTTATATAAAGCTACTAAAATAAACTGAAAATTTAATTAATTCTTCTAAGTTTCTAGTCGTTTACCAAAACCAAAGTTTTAAAAGATTAATTTAGTCAAATTATCCATTTAAAATTATTCCGAATGAGTTAAAAATTTTAATATTATAGGGAATGAACGAAAGGTAAAAAGAGATCGTGTCTCAAAAATTACAGCTTATCCTAAAAAAACCTTTTTCATTTTCTAAGAATTTATCGCAACTGCATAATAATAAAGGTAATAATCAACGAAAAGGTGCACTTCAATGCTTATGACTTTCAACTTTTATTCTCATTCTTCCTCCTTTATTCTGCAGAGGCGCACTCGAAGATAAATCAGCTAAATATTCCATAGATACCTAGCATCAACATGAAATTAATTCTCACATCGTTTTCCCCTTGATTTACCCGATAAAGGTTTATATTCAGGAGGTATTTGGACATGCCAAATTTTAATCCATACCTAATATCGAAACCTCTTCCTCATAATTAGTGGGTGTGAATCCGGCAAATCACGAGGGAGGATTTGTAGGACGTGACTGGCTCAAATAGAGGTAATTAGCGAGGGTGGAAGTAGAGTGGCTTCGAGATTCAAGAACTCAGTGTCCGGAAGATTCGAAGAGGAGTCGGGAAATACCCTTGACGATCGACAAGAGGGTAAAAGAGTGCCGTGGGGCGATGAAAACTCAGAGGAACCGTGAACGGCGATAGTAAAGAGTGCCAGTGAGTTGAACGCTGAAACGGTATAAACTGGAGGTTGGTTGTCGGTGAAGCGGCGGAAGCGTCTAATCCAATGGACGGGCATTGTTGTCAGACATATTGGGGTTTGTTCTTGAGGTGTCGGGGGTTGGGAGTGGGTGGGTGGCTGAGGAGGGTGGTTAGCTTTATTGATCTGTAAGACTGCCGACCTATGGACTCACTCAGTCTCTCTTCCTCTCTCTTCCTCTATTTTCTTCTCCTTCCTCAACCTCTCATTCTCTCATCCTCTCTGCTCACCGAAGCAACTCCTCCATCCATTCTCTCTCTCTCTCTCTTCTCTCTCCTCCGCCTTCTCATACTCTCTTGTCTCTATTCCTCGCCACCCACCTTCCTGCGGGTTCTATCTACTACTCTCTAGCCACCCTTAACGCTGGCTTAGCAAGGGACAAACCCTGACCATATCCTATATCCAGAACCAGCTAACCAACACACAAGTCGCTTAAACCGACGCTCAACTGAGCCTCTATATTTGCCTAACGCAGGAAGACCACCGGCGACAATGACTTCGTTATAACTTCCGATATTTTCAGAATTCCGACCTCATTGAGTAAAATGGAATAATCGCATGTGTTAGGTTTTTTAACCAAGATAGCAAATCTGTTATTAAAAGTTTTGAAGCGGTCAAATAAAAACTGATTGTGACTAGGATAGAGGACGTATTTGTAAATACTAATTCTATTTCAAGTAAGGATAAATTTCAAGAAAAGTCAAGGTCATGGTGTCAGAATGATTTTTCATTTGGATAAATCACTCTAGAGCGTAAATAGAGTGATACGTGTTTTACAGTTTGACAAAAAAGGTTTATTGTTTTATTTTTGACAATCGTTGGAATTCTGTTGGTTAACCAAGAATCGAACTTTTGAGAATCGTGATATTTTATTGAGATTTTAAAAAGTCACAATCAATTCTCAGAAATTTTAAAGATAAAAATCTAAATAGTGGTGATAGTCCCTGAATAATGAACTTAACATTCAATTTTGCTTGTTATACAATACTAGAATAACATACAGATATTCTCTATTAGTTTCCTATTTATATTTCCCTTAAGCGGAGGCCCAAAAGGCCTCGAAACATGTGGGATCCTTGTAGTATAGAAAGACGGAAAAATAATATAGAAGCGAGAGAGATGTGGTTTTAAAGTCTCGTTCTTTTTTTCTTCCTCTTTTTTTAATTGACATATATCTGTCTCTAATGAGCCGCTTTAAAGTGTTACTTGACAACATATTTCTCTTACAATAACTCTTTTTTTGCAAGTGTTTTTCACAAAATGATTTTCTTGAGTATTTGTTATTAAAAAGCAGTTTTGAAGGAAATTAATTCTTTTTAAATTTCCATGTGCAATTTTGTTGCACAATTTGATGTTTTCAAGTTTATATTGGTTTAAAACATTCACTTTCAAAATATTAGAAGATTACCTGCAAATTCTGATGAAATTATACATTTGTTCATAATGCAGTATGATCTGAGTGAGTATAGATATTCTGAATTTCATTTCTTTAGTCGACCTGGGAATTATTGTTCTGTTCACTGATCATAAGAAAATGTACGAAATTCGAAAAACACCTAATTGCGGCTATTTTTCTAAAAGATCCTACAGAAACCGGTCCGGTTTTTCAATTCCCATAACTACTTGCTTACGTAGTTTCTCAAGGAGCATGGCGAGAGACAGTTGCGACTCTTGCCTCGAAATACGTCGGAAGGGCCGCAGTCAGCGAATACTCAGTCAAGTATATTGCGCACTATTTCGCATTCCAATTGGAAACGGCTCAAGCGATTCTGACTGTTTACGTTTCGATAATACCGATTTAGTAATAAGGACAGTGCGAGGCGCTATCAGTTTTATGGAAGGCTAACCATTTGTCAAGCCATTATTTTCTATTGAACTTTTCTGGGTGTGTGAATTTCGCTTTAAAATTTTCTTGTATCTTTTTTTATTTCTCAGAAAAAATTTGATTAAGCACGAAACTCAGGAGATATGTAGTAGATATTACCATCTATCTTTTAAAAATACTTTCCATTCTTGAGAATTCATAGATAATCGTCAAATGATTCTAAAAAACCCAAAAAAGTTTTTTGATAAAACTGTGAAATACGTCTTCCATTATTTTCACTATAGAAGAACATATATTCAAAAACGTCAAGTAAGTCAAAGATGAAATGTACTTATCAGCATTCCAGACATCTGAAAAGTTGTCATTAACAGCTGTAAAATTTATTGTAAGCTCTGATACAAAAAATCTCATGTGAGAGACAAGTTTATTCATTATTATAATTTATTTTTTTATGTATATTTTCTGGTGAGGATAAGAGTGGTTGATCTTATTGCTGAAGGGTGACACACTATTGGTATCATGCCGAGGAATTTTTTGGGGGAAATTTAGAAGGGTGCATCAAACAAATTAGATTACTGTAAAACAAACTGTAAAAACTGAAGAAAAAAAATTATCAAATTTTATAAACGTGAGATATCAACTTTTGAACAAATGAAAAGGTTAATTTACCTGTACGCACTGTCTATCATTACGAAATTTCCCGTAACTCCAAACCAATCTTCAGCTCCTTCAGGGCTAACGTTACGGAAAATTCCGTAACCATATAGAGTGCCTTATCTTTAACGTCGAAAATTTAAATCTTTAATAGGATCTTCATGGGGAGAATATTTTAGTTTTCTTATGTGTGAAAGAAAAGAAGGAGGGGATTTAGAGATCGCTTTTTTTCTGTTCTCTTTCTATTTATTTGCTTTCTTTTATACATTTTTAATGGAAGGAATGATTCTTGAATTTCTTATTTTTTATTCTAAAAGTTTCGTCATAAGAATTAAAGTGAAGTTATCAGCTTAGTTAAGTAAGGTTATAAAAATCTTCAAACATGTAAGAAACGTATGTTGCAAGATAATAATGTGATTTCTGCCAGCAATGTAATTACTATTATTTCACTATTAATCACTAATAATTGTATGAAGAGGGCAAATTTTAAAATGTCCTAATATTCTTTACGTATAAACACTTCTAATTACTAAAATCAAAAACATATCGAGTTCTATACTTCAATTTAGCATTTAACAAACATTAAGTCAATTTCTAGTTTCCAATACATTTCAATGAAAAAATGAAATTGAAATTAAAAGCGTACCCGTATACTATTACAATTGAAACAGTAAACATTTAAATTTTAATGAACAAAACCTTTTAGCATGAAAGTTTAATATTCCGAATATAGAGTAACTGCGAAGAGAGTATGTGCGAATTCTAGGCGTTCTTCTCCGTTGCTCTCTGCTCCCTCTTTCACCCTTTCATTCTCTCCACCCTCAAGCCATCCCCCAGCACCTCTCCTTCTCTTTGCACCCTCCGTCACATTCCCGAATTTTTCTTACATCCCCCTTTCCTCCCACCTTTCTCAGCCCTTAGCCAAACCTCCCACCGCCTCGTGGCCCGAATCGACTCGACTCCCAACACCCTCTTCTATCTCCCCTTTTGTGAGTGCGCCCACCGTACTAACACCACTAAATCTCAAATTCACCGTTAGAACGAAGCATGTGGACGGAAGTACATCGTATGTGGACTTTAGACACTGGTGTGGGCAGACACATTAACACACACGGACTCACACTTTCGAGATTAAACTCTAACGGTACACGAAGCAGCTCTCCAACGTGGAGGCATTTTTCTTAGCTCGCGGGGTCGGTGGGGCTGAAAGGGGCGAAAGGACCGCTTGCCTAAATTAATATCCACCCACACACAGCACAACACTCACATTCACTACCATCTAACATTCACAACCATACCAACATTCACACGCATATGAAGACATTTTCATACATTCACAGACTCTCGTACACATGGGCATAAACAAACTTATTCATACTCACATGCATATGTTACGTATGCATTTAGCTGCGTATATCGTGTTTTAGATTGGCACACCTACGAGCAAGGAAACTCGCAGACTAATGCAAAACCCCGGTATGACTCTCAGTATGCACGGACATTTCGACCCCCTGGATTTCTAGCGGCCATTATTTAGCGCGCTTAGAACTTGGTGCGGCGGAAATGGCCGCCATACACCCACTTGGCGTGCGTACATGTAAATTCGCAGCAATGTGGGAAATCGAGTCGGTTTTTCGGGTACAATGGATGGGTCAACCTTTTCGCTCGAAATAACGCAAACCCTGATGCGAAGTACATAGAGCTGCAGATTGACACTGCCGGAAGCCAGCCGGAAACTCGTCGGCATGTTTCATGGTGGCTGCTTTTGCTATCACCATGATATGAACACTTTTGATGTCTTGTAAAGAGAAAGAAAAAAAGAAGCTATCTATCGATACGAGCAGATTGCCACATTTGCTTAGAAAGACATTCAGGAGATAAAAAAATTTATTCTTAGGTTACCTGTATGGCGACATCTTCTGGCACTGGCCCGGCCAAGATCGTCTGGTTTCCACTCTTAAATCTTATCAAATGGTGTGGCCTGGGCCTGGATAAAAGAATAAAGGTTTTTTTACTAGCGCCAGGCTGGACCGTAAGGTCGACTGATGAATGAATTCCCTTTTTTCTTTAAATGACATTAAAAAAATTATTTTCCACTATAAGTGTGTTTAGCTGATCAGCGCCAAGCCTGGACCTAACCAGACTGGCAAGGTATCATTTTAGACACTCTGTAACTTTTTCGCAATATTTCAAAAAACAAAATTTATACTTTGAACTTAGAAATGTATGTACTTGTATAGCTGATCCCTGTCAGTCCTGTACGAGACCAGACCTTCCAGTCTAGACGGTCTAGATAAAGTCAGATCTTTACAAAAATAGCGCCAGATCTCGGCCAGACCTAACACAAAAGCGAACAAAACATCAGAACTCATTATTTGAAAAAATTAAGACAATGTTTGTTACTACATATTTCGAATACCTTCAACTCGATTATCAAACTTAAGTTAGACAAAAAATTTCTTTTCGGTTTTAAAGTATAACCATAAAATAAAATAAACTTTTACAACAAAGATTTAATTTCTGATTGGAAATTCAGCACGTCAATATGCAAAAACTAATTAAAAATTTTAAAACTTTTTTTAAATTTAGACATACTTTTTAATATTCCTTTTATAATATATAATTTTACAAAATTAAAATGGTTTAAAATTGAAAATATAATAATCATCCATAAAATTACTTTGAGATTTTATGTGTAAACAAAATATTGTAAATTGATATAATAAGAACATGAATAACCAGTGAAATTTACCTTTGATAAATAAAAAGTGAATCAATCCTTTTTAATTTTGTTCATAATTTGAAGACAAGTGATAAAATCTAAATATTTGTTTTCTTTTTATTCATTAACAGCCTGCCAGATTATAATAGCCTATTTCAAAATTTATTTTTATCAATGGATTTCAAGCTGCAATATATCGTTAACTGATTATTTGATGACTTTTCCAAACTTTTGGAATGAATGTTTTAAAACTTTTAGCAGAACTTTCTAGTCCAAAAGTAAAATGTCTGTCGGTTGGAATCGACAAAAAATTGTATTTTTCGAGAAAAATACAAAAATAATTAAAAACGTTGCAATCAATACCTGATTTTTTTAATGTTTCGATTTTAAGGGTATTATAATCAGCTTATTCTCATTTTTATACATTTCGTACAAAAACATTGGTATTTTTCTGAAAAAAACGCAAAAGTCACAAAAATTTTTTTTATTAAATTTGGTTTCAAATCAAACTTCAGAATGAAAAAAATTCAAGAAGAAATGTATTATATTAAAAGGAATTAAAATCGATGACATATTTCAATAAGCTTACATATTAATATTATTGAATTATGTAAATAAATTTCACTAATTGTTGATCAATTTTAATATGTGGCAGTTGATTATTTAAAAATATTAGAATATGAAAAACTAAAAACTTCTATAACTAACACTAATATTATATTAGGTTAATTAATTTCTTAATTAATCTATTATAAATGTTAATACACTTTTTTATTAAGAATTGTAATTTTTGATCTGAAAAAGCGAAAGAGGAATTTCTGCCACACTATGCCTTTAAAATGTCGTTCGCCAAAATTTTTGATTCATGAACGTGATATTTACATATTAGATTTTCTACTGACTCTTTTCAAAACTTTCATTTTGGAAAAATATGTCCAGGTTTGATTCGAATCAAAAGCTCCAACCCTTCTCTCTACTCAATTTCAATTAGGTAACATAAAAAAAACTTTCAATTAAAAAAAGGCGGAAAAATGCCAGTATAATTTATTTTTGAAGTATCTGACTTCATTGTATGGGATAGGCATTTTAATATATACATACAACATATAGAAATTTATTGAGTCGAAATATATCTGTTTTTAAAGCATTCAAATTACACTTCTTTAACGCAAATGTAAACAGTATTTTTTTTCTTTTGAACATGGAATTCTGGTAACCACTTTCAAACGATACAAAAAATTATTCAAGCTTAAAACTTCTAAAATTATTTTTAAAGAAGAACTGTAAGTTATAGTATAACTTGTTTCTTTTTAGGAGGCTATAATTAAGGCAACTTAACGCCTGTTTAAAATTATGAAATACTTCTTTAATATCTCAAAGGCACTCCATATTCAAATATATAAATTTGCAATTAAATGTTTTGATGGTTAAAGCATATTTTTAAAAAACAAAATCGAAATTACTGGAAGCCTCGATATTTGAATTCAAAAGTTCATCCAATGCTCCGTGAATGAAAAACCCTTTATGAGACATAAATGGATGGCTATTCGTCGCTACGTTAATTAGAGATACTTTAATTACACTCATCGTTCATACCTTGTAAGTACTATACAAATAATAATTTCTAGATTGAAACGAAAATTTCAATTAAATTTGAATTTTAGAATTAAATGCATAAATGTGGATCCGTCTTCAGAACAAAATAAAATAACCTTTTTTTATTGATTCAACATTTTCTAAATAAGGAAGGTTTTCTTAGTGCAGTAATGTGAGAATAATATGATTTAAGGCATCAGATGTGTTATTATTACTATTCTTAAAGTATATAATTTAATATGTGCTGCTTTGAAAAGTTATATTCTTTTAATTAGATTACTTGGATTTTTAAGTTAAATTAAAAATTATATGTGCAAATGAATCAATTTTCCTAGATTTTGATTAAGAGGAAACGATATATTTGTAGAGAATAAAAGGGATAGATGAATGAAACCCGTATTTGAATTTATGTAAATGGTTACAATGGTTAGAAAAAACAAAAATTAAATATCTTCGATTTTACAAGATTTAATATATTTTGTATTTT
>NC_046665.1:73725967-73768458 GCF_010883055.1 Belonocnema kinseyi
ATGCTAGATTTAGAATACCAGATAATTTATTATCACAAACAAGCGTTTTCACTTCTTCATCTAACGTTTAGTCTTATTTAAGAGCATGTGATACTTAGAAAATTCTCGATTTTACCAGTTTTAGGTTCCCTTGGATTTTTTTCTAGAATAAGAAATATTTTATCTTAAAAATTTGGGAAATGGTAGCGCACATGCTAACGGACGTCCCCACACACTTTTTTTGTGCGTTAATTCAAAAAAGTTTTAATTTAGCAAAATGTGATTAATTTGCATAGCGCTTAGGAATTAGTATCGATTTTTTCAGTGTTAGATTCCCCCGGATTTTTTCCTAGAGTAAGAAATATTTTGTCGTCAAAATCTGAGAAATGATAGCGAACATGCTAATGGACGTCCCCGCACACTTTTTTGTGTTTATATTTTTAAAAAAATTGATTTTGCTAACAATGTGTGCATATTTCGAGGTTATGTGTGTTACAATTCTCCCGAGCGTTACTACCAAACTACACAATATTTTTGGCCGAAAACTTTGGACTTACAAATAAACATAGTAACTAATCTCCCGGAACTAACCTTGTTTGCCGGCAATTAAAAAAGTTTATTTCATCAATAATTTTCAAATTATCGGAAAGGCAGGGATGAAAAACGACGTCATCTCAAAATAATGCATAAAATTTTTATTTAGCACAATAAATCTTTTTGTTATTATCCCTCAAAGAATATTCCGGGACGTCCGTTATGATATTTTATAGCATCTCCGAATTCAGTTTTTTAAAATTTTCATTTTTGTGGGAAAAAAGCCGGGGGAACTGTTTGTTCTTTCTCTAAATTAAAATTGGCTAATCTGTAGCGAAAAGTTAAAGAAACGAAAAAAATTGTTATTAAAATTCAAATAATTGTTAGTAGAATAAGTTAGTGAAACATTAGTGAGAATAACGTGACTAATCCATTAGTCAAATAGCACAATATAAAATTGAAACTAAACTGAAGATAATTCACTTTTGGCTATAAGTACTTACTTAAATACTATCTAATTGAACAAGTGCCTGACCTGCTTTCCAATCATTCACTTTGAACTAATTCTTATTTAGAAAGAGTGCAATTTTTTAATCCACCTAAAAAACGCTTCCGTCGAGAATAATTTTCTAAGCCGAGTGTACTGGTTCGTTGGACTTAGATTTAGGGGCTGCTAGTTGGTGGCAGTTCGCGGGGGGTGTTCGGCCGGAGTTCAAGGGGGAGACGAGAATCGTCGGTCGTCGTTGGGATGGAGTATAAAGGGCGATGGTGTGGGGTTGGTTCGCATTTACATAGCGGACCCGACAGGACTAGATGACTAGGCGGGAGGTATTAAAAGGAGAAAGGGGTAGGTGGTGGCAATTCTGGCAACATGGCCGCGACCGACTCTTACGATGGAAATACGGAGGGTGGTCAAAGGGGGTGAAAAAGGGGTGAGCAGGGGCCGAAGGGTGGTTTTCCGTATGAGTTTCCTATGCTTCCTCATTCCACACCTCGCACTTCTTCATCACCTCAAACACCCACAATTCCCCCTCCCACCCCACCCACTCCACCAACCCTCTTTTGCTTAGACGAGATTCTCGGACCTGGATTCTATGTTATTGGATTATTAAGGACCGCTATTGGATTAAACGCGATTTCAGTGTGCGACTCATTTCGAACTCCGCTGCGGTTTCCAGTCCTGATTGGTCGCGACATCAAAGTTCCGGAGCATAGTATTCAGCCCGAAAGTCGTTCTGAAGCTGATGGCAAACTAGTGCTTACGTTTCTAGTATTTGTCCTCACAGAAGAGGGAATCGAGATGGAATTCATGTTCATTTGACGACGTCAAAACTTTACTAACTTTAAAATTTCATAATAAACTTCTTCAGAGAGCCAATAAAATTGCTTAACCAAATAGGTCATTGTTTATAAATATATCAAATTGCGTAAAGTAAATCAGTTTTGTAATGTAATTTCTATTTACTGAATATTAAAAAGTTTTAAGCGAACCAAACTAAAAAAATTGAATTTTCTTCTGAGCTTATTCAAGCAGTCCATGCATTAAAAAAGACCAATTCATTAATTTCCTATTAAGATATCATCTCTTCACGAAAAGTCGAAAGCGATTTTTTTCTCGAGTGAAACTGGTGGCGCAACAAGTCATTCATAAAAGCTCGGAGAGGCATCCGTTGAATAAAAGTCAGCGAAAGAGATGAGGTGAAGATAAAAAAGGATGCTGTAAGATAAAAAGGATTTAAAAGTGCGAGAACGAAAAGTATAAAAATTAGGTGCTCTTTTCTTCCTCTCAACCTTTTTCCACTGGGACTTTCTCGAAGGACACCCAGCTCTCGGAGATAGCAAGGAGTGAGAACATTAATCCGCGTTGGTGTAACTTTTAACGGGCGGTAACTCATCCGATCAAACCCGTGAAACTTGGAGGCACAAGGCTTAGTCCTAATTTAAGGGTGGAAATGAAAACCACCCCTGCCAGCGCTAATTTAAGGCTGACGCTGGCCGCTCATTTGTTTTAACCGCTTTCCCGTGGGTGCGGCGGCCCGCGCGGGGTCCGAGGCTACCTGGAGTGGAAACGCGGTTTAGACTAGTTGCGATTCGCACCTGGTTCTGGGGCAGTTTTACATGTTTTTGTAACACGAAGAAACTACTCTCTTTACACCCTTTCCAGGCAAATTTAAAATCCTTCATTAAATATATATTACGAGTAACAAATGTAATTTAATTTTAGATACAAAAAAAATCGCTACTTACACTAGCGGCGGAAACGATGTACACGCCTTTTTTCTTAAGCTGATGCTGAAGTGCCTTAACTTTCTTAATATTGACAGAACAATGTAAAATTTCGATGTTGTTGAAATAATGCTTTTGAATTAACTGCGGAAATTTTAAAAGTAAGTCTCCATATTATTTAAAAAAATTATTTTTAAGATATTTTTAGAATTCTTTTCCTGGATTCTGCCGTAGGGTCAAATTTGATGCAAAAGAATCGCAAAATTTGAAAACCTATGTGCATAGTTACATGTTTTTAATAATCATTATTTGTCATACTATAATCAACTTTACTTATATTTATAAAATTATTATTGTGTGGATTTTTTTAAAAATCATAGGGCGAGTACAGTCGTTACTTGAAATGTTGCACCTTTTCGTACCGAATTTAATCCTAAGGTAAAATCGATGAAAGACTAAAAATATGTAAATAATTTAGAAAATTGTTATGAGCACTTGCTTTTCATATAAACCCAAAATCTTTAAAAATGTTAATGTTGTCTCCAGAGTTATAATATTTTTGGAAGTTATAAAAATTTTCCTTTTTTGCAATATTTTTGTATACAATTGAAATTTTGTCTCAAACTTCGACTTTTCAGAAACAGGATTTTATGACTTCTAGTGGTATTATAGAAAAACTTTTCAATGTAATAGATTCAAAATTAAGACACTGTAACAACAGCTGCAAAAATAGTCGTTTAGATCATTTCCGAGCGATTTCACTCATGACTTCTATAATAGGTTGGAGTGAAAATACTAAAATTATTAAAATCGTTTCAGATGTGTGAAAAAAATTTGCACGTTGCAATAAATAAGAAGTTAACAAAAATTCAAAATAGTTATTATCTGCTATTGTCTTTTTATATTTGTAAATTTTAAAATGCTACTATTAGCTCAAAAATGGTGTAAAGTTGATTGAAAATACAGTTTTTGTAACTGAACAATAATACAAAATTCTAAATACAAAAAAAACACATTTCTTTGCCTAAAGGTCCGTTAAAAAATACCAAAGATTCCTTTTAAGGGTGGGGATGGGCGTGAGGAGGGGAAAGGAGCGTTACGCTAATGTCAGAAAAAAGCGTCACGTATTTTTTGTACTTCCACTAATTTAGATTTTCTTGAACTCGTAAAATATAACATATTTTTTTATTAAGACAAATTCGCCCTTATTTGGGAAAATTTTATTCTTTCGAACCTGAAATGTCCTCATCTTGAACTAAAGAAGCATTACATTATTTTTCATTTAAGAAAAAAAATTGTTCTGGTTTTCAAACGCTTCAAATCGCGAAAGAAATTCATAAATTGCGAAACAAAATTATTTGAAAAAGCAAATGGAAAACTTGTATCATTTGTATGATCTGAAAACATATTTGATTTGACATATTTAACTTTTTATAAAATGTATACATATGATGCCATAAAAAAACATGTCAAATAAAAATAGTGTAAAGATTTATTCTAAATTATTTCCTTTTTCTTTTATTTTAATCGATTATTGCTAGAACCTACGATTTTTGTAATCAATGTTAATGTTAGCATTTTTCTCAGGAAAAATGCTCTGTTATCTTCTAAAAAATACCAGGAACTTAATAAACATTATTCGTTTTTAAATAGTTCCAACGTTAATAATTGAAATAATAACACAAATAAAAAAACTCTTAAATATTATAGCTAGAATCCTTTAAAATAATATAGAGGAATCTATTCTGAAAGAGAGCAAGTATCGCAACGTATAAACACCGGAAAAATCTTTGAGGAACATTGAAATTACCTTCAAATTTAGTTAATTAAGCATATACAAAAACTTTTCATTTGAGTAGAAATTTATTAATATTTGTAAAAATATAAAACTACTTTTTTATTTCTAAACTGTTTTTTAATTCTCCTTTTGCATTGCTTCGTTTATGATTTAAAACTGGATGGTGTGTATATTGTCGATAACGTCCGTGTTAATCGAGACGAAGGCGATATTCGCGCTACGATGTGAGTCCAACCCTCGGAGGTGGTTTCGAGGTTTATCGAATTCTTCGATACCTTATTTTTTCTCTCTCACTCGATCAGGTTAGTTACGTTCAAAATCGCTCCCGAAGATCGTTTTAAAGCTGCTGCTCCACGCCCACCCTCGTTTTCAACCTTGTCGCTCGTCGTTTTTATCGGCTCACTTTTTTTCCTTCTATCCTGCCACCTTCGCAACACTTCCCCTCTTCTATTACTCAGGATCATCCTAGGCTAATGGAATTAACTCACGATTTACCAATTTATTAGCGTAAAGCTTACTCCGCCGTCTAAGGCATTTTAACACCACTTTTAAATGAACTGGAAATTAAATTTCTACTTTTACAACACTTTTTCCTCGTTTAAATTATATCAAGGAAAAATATAACAGAACTCTAAAGTTAGCCGAAAATACGCCATTCAATTTAATTAATTAAAATTAACTATAATAACTGAACGTTCAGTAAATATAACAGCTTACTACTGTACGTGAATTTGAGATCTTGTAAAATTGTATTGAACGTAAAGTTGATCTCCTTGCATGAAAATGCTTTCTCATAGTTTTTGAAGTTAATAATTATGTACTTGGGATTGAAAGGATTGATTGTTACACATCTTTATGCACATCTTAAGAATCAGGTAATTTTAACGAATTGTTTTCAAAATCCTTATTTAAAAATGCTTCAATTTTTTATCGAACTTACGAGTTGTTTAATTTGTAACGCTTTACAATAATATATACAATAAATATTTATAATTCTTTAATTTGTATCCTTAATTTTTTAGGCCTTAAAACTGAAGGTTTTTTGACATCTAAAGCTTAAATTCAAAAATATTTAGTTTTAAATTTCTTAATTTTGAGAGGTTTTCAATATTAAATTTCAGAATGTTATAGGCTACTTCTTTGAAATAATACAGTCTTTGATTTTTTATTTTAGAATATGAACACATATTTGCCAAGACGGAGGGTTAAAATGGAACTTAAAATGGATTTATTTTTTTCTGAATAAAAAGCTTAGTTTTTTTCTTTAAATACCTTTGTTGGAAAACCAACATTTGATTATTTATTCATAATAAAAAGCATTCAACAGGTTTTAAGTGATTACTATTTTCATTCACGAGTTATGACGTTTTTAATTTTAATTTAAAATCATTAATGAACTGGACAAATGTTTAGTGTCAAGGAAATTACCAGAAATTTTGTTTTATTTTTAGAGGCCATTCTGAAATATTTTAAATTTATATATTAGGAATTTACCTGCAAATGTTGTGCAATAATTTTTCATTGATTGCCTTAAAGATTCAACAATTTAAAATTAATATCCTCCCGATTTTATAATAGTTGGAAATTCAAATATTGATAATGTCAAGAAAATTCCCAGTGGGCACAAGCGTTAAAGAACATCTTTAGAACGGCTTAAAAATGTCCTAAGTCAGTCCATATAACGTTCCATAAACCTACACTGTTCCAGAGACGTCTCAAAGACGTAATTGGAACATATAACTCTTTAAGAACATTATTTGTCCTGACTTAGAACAGTTTTTAAAATGATCGAATGGCGTCTTTTGACTTGTACGTCCAAAAAACGTTTTTAGGACGTTCCAAGTACGTTCTAAAATGTTGTGCCCACTGGGTTCCATTATTAAATGTTTAAAATTGCAAAATTCCAAATTGAAAGCCTTGGAAGTCATATTATATTTAATAATAAATTCACATTGAAATATTCTAAATTGTTTCGTCTTTAAAATTTTTCGAAATTGTAGAACATACAATTTAAACACTTGGAAGTTGCACAATTTTTAATTTTAAGAATTTCCTAATGAAACCTATTTAAATGTTTATGCCTGCTAACTAAATTGAACACAGTGAAAAATCAAGAAAATAAATAGTCAAATTCAAGCTTTCACAATGAGTAGATTTTAAGACTACGCGTTGCAAATGGAATTATTTTTTCTTATTTTAAAATTTTCCAAAATATTGAAAATTTAAATCTCAATTTAAAAAAAAACTTATACTAAAAGGCTTGAAATTATGCAAGATCAAAAATTGAAATCATTGCAATCTTTTTGTTTTAATTTGTAATGCATTCAATTCAAATGTTTGAATTTTGAAAATTTTAATTAACAGTTTGCAAATGTTTATTTTGAAACAATTAAATATCAGTTAAAATAATCAAAATCTTTAAGGATTTGAGTATAAAATTTTTTAATATTGCTATTTTTGATAATTAAAAATGTTTTCAGTTTTCAAATAATTGCGGGCTCGTTTAACTTTCAACGTTCCGCACTAGATTTTTTTTGTTTTAAATGCTTTTTATTTAAACTTAGACTCCTTTGCACCTTTTTTAAAGTAATTTAATTTTAAAGGTATATACTTATTTTGAATATTTTCATTTTTAACGGTGAAAATTAAGCTGAATTTATTTTTTAATCCTAAATATATTTTTTAAATCCATTTCAATTTTTAAATTATATATTGTTAATTTGATAGCAGTTCATTTTCAATTTAAAAGGGTCAAATTTTCTTCGCTTCGAATTTTTAAAATATAAAAAGCCAAAAGCTATCAATTTCAATTTATATAATCTTAGAAGATTTTAATTAGAAAGAACACCAGTTTAATTCTTTTGAATTTAAAATGATCTAACTTTTAAAATTCTGGTAAGAAATTATTCAAGCTTGAATGTTTTACTATAAAATTGTCGTCCTATTTTCGAAATCTTAACCGTAAATCATACAATTTTGAGATTACTTAAGTCAAAATAAAATTGTTTAGCTTTGAACGCCTTGAGTTAAAAATATGATTCAATTTCAAATCCGCTTTAATAAAATGATCTAATTTTCCAAATTTTGATCTAAAAATCGTTAATTTTCAGGATTTCTAATTTTTAAAATTTCAACTTTATATTATTGAATTTTAAACTCTTTTACTTAAAAACGACACAAGTTCAATTCCTTTTCACTTTATTTGAAATATTGTCATTTTTTCGTAATGTCAGCTAATCTTTAATTGTTTGCTACGAAAGGTATTCGTTTCGTTACCTTCTAATGTATTTTTTGTTAATTTCAAACTCTTCTCAAATATAATTATGAAATATGGATTATTATTTCTAAATAAATGTAAACGGTTAAAAATAGATTTCTTAATAATTAATTTTCAAATTCTTTATATTTTCAATATTGTGAAATAAAAATCCAGGGACGTGAACGAGCACCTCGCGACAGTCAGTAATAAATAGTTTGCCAGTCACTTTTTATTAAAATAAATTTTGTTTCTTTCGCTATTTACAGCCAAGTTTAATTAGGTTAATCATAATTATTATCAAAAAATGTATTTCTAGTTATTACTATATATTCGGTCTTCCATAAACATAAATACTTTGTAGAATTGTTCTGTGGGCCACGTACTTGTTTACTTCAAAGTTATAACTTCTCGACTGAATTATAAAACGTTACCGTCTGGTATGGAAAAGTTTCCTCTATACATGAGCATTTTGGTGTCGAAAAGTGTGTGCGTAGAGTAATTATGCACCATTATGATGTATGCAGATGTTTCTAATAATCATATACGATGCATTATAATGATTACATATTTATGAAACCAAACGCCTCCGGTAGCTTCGATATCGACAAAGGTAATAAAACCATGTATCATGTTTTACACGTTTCTCTCATTAGTAAAGGAAGCAACCATTTTCATGCAGAAATAATAGTACTCATTGTTCCAGCAAATCCTCATAATAAAAAACAATTTTTTTGCTCTCTTTTACATTCCATATATTTACTTACCTCAAGATTTTTTTTCTATATTATGTATTCCTTTTTATGCGTGCCTTTATTAACTCATAAAAAAATTAAATCTACATCAGGCACTTTGTAAATCTTGGATTTTATAATCGTCACTATGATAGTAATATATTATACACTCAGAGAAAAAGTTATCTTGAAACAACAACATCATCCTTTTGCCTGTTTTAGTTTGAACCGCTTGAACAGCTTTGTTGCGAAAGCCTAAAATTTTCCACAAAAGGATTCTTTTTAAGAAAAAAGAAATTCCATTTAGCCTTAATTTTAAGAAAAAATCCCATTTGTGTGAAGAAGCATCCTTCTGACAAGAGAGGAAATTTCTCAAAGTGTCCTTATTTTATAATTGTATTAAAAATATATATACACGTTTTGCACAAACGAATTCGACCACAACAATTTTCACCTCGCGAGTTGGACTTCGTTTGCAGACTAACTTGAAAAAGATTCTCTTGATTCTTTCCATCGAAACGGAGTCCGGATCTGAATATCAAAGGAACACGAATCAGAATGAAAACCTGATTGGCGGCTGGGGGTCTTCTAGTCCAGGTGGGGTCTCCACCGGTCAGTCCGGATGAAACTGGACCGTGATCTCACAAAAAAATATTTTTCTCTCGAGGGGTTGAGAGATACTTAAATCTGTCGAGACGCAGCATCCCTTGTGGTGGATCTCCTGCGAAAAGGAAGAAACTGGTTATTCTGAAATGGCAGTTCGCCCAAAGTGCTTTCACCCCAACTAAACTGAATTCGTCTTTAACGTTTCTAACAACAAAGTATCTTCTGATATAATTTAGTTTTTGACACTAATTCTCACTCCTTCAAATGAAATAAACATTATGGAAAGTGCAATTGGACGAATATTTATTAAAGTGGTCGAATGTCCAACCTTAGGACCTTCAACATGCATTATTGTTTAAACAATTCATTGATAATTACTTCAAAGAAAAAATATATTATATATAATCCTATAGAAAATTTGCATAATATTTCAACGCTTTAAATTTATTTGTAGAAACTACGGCAATAGAAAATAAAAAATTGTTGTGATAGAGGTTTTTGTGGATTATATTTATTATTATTTTTTCACAACTAAATGTAGAGTAAATGTGAATTTACGAAGAAAAGATGATAAAAAATAAAACCACAAATTCCTATGTTATTTCTGAAAAAGAATAATTAAAAACAAAAATAAATTATTTAAGCAATAATTTTGGTTACTTTTCAGTAATTATCGTCTCATTATAACTGGGTGTTGAATTAAAAAAGAAATGATTGATTCATGAAATTTGATTAAGTCTGAAAGAAACTTCGCATGTTACAGTCTGATATAATACAATTTCAATTATTATTATTTAACGATTCTATTTCAAATTTACAAAAATATATTTTTCCCTCATAAGAAATAGATTTAAAACTTTATGGCCTTTAAGCAACCTCTGAGCATTAATTTCAGACAAATGAGAATGACAATTGGATAAGAACCATTCATTAATTGCACAGGATTAACAAAAAAGTTTTCTACGATAGGTTTTCTAATGTAAAATTTCAATAAAATTATAGAAGCATATTTTTTCAAGGAACTCTGCATTGAAAATGTGAAAGCATTCAAAAGCAATTTGATCTAGGTGGAAGGGAGGAAAATCAAAATGGTCCTTATCTATTTTTCAAATCATACATTTCTTGAATGTTTTTTTAGAAAATCTTGAATATACACATTAGTAAATGTTTCAGGACTATTGAACACATTCTATATATGTATTTTTTGATAAATAAAAATTTAAAAAAATTGAACAATATTTTAAGAATTTATGAAGATATGAAAATGATAAGTGGATTAAAACAAAACAAAAATTATTTCTATACTACACGATGGAACATGTACTCGAAATTATGGAAAAATGTGGTTATTACTCACAATATTTAAGAGAACTTAAACAATTTTTTTTTACTTTTCTTTGTCCTTATCAGTTGAAGTCCTTATCCAGTTAAAATTCTCATAATAATTACAAAATTAGGTCACACACAAGTTTCAAAAAGTAATTTTTAATCGCCGTAATGTTACACAGAAAAAAACTGGGTGTCAGAAACGTTGCAGATGATGAGTGAAACGGGGTAACGTCGAACTACATAATTAATAGATGAATGTAACACGCTGCCATCTAGCGGAGTACTAGCGAAGAATTTTTAATCTGTTGCGACAAGTTTAACTCCACATAAACTACCTATTTGAACGTTACCCCGTTTAATCTGTAGCCAGTAATGTTTCTTACATTTTACATCTATTTTTGAAAAATACGAATAATTCGGGATGGCAAACTCGCCCCTATATAAATTACTTAAGTGGACGTTACCACGATTCACGAATTACCTGCAACGTTTTTTATACTCAGTTCTCCTGTGTTCAAACGACTCAAATATTTTCTTCCCTCTGAAAATGTTTGAAAAAAATTAATAATTCGCCAAGGCGAATTTACCCCCATCTAAATTACCTAGCCAAACTCAAATTTTGTCTTCACCTGACCATGTTTGAAAAAGAAGAATAATTAAAAATACTCTTTCAGACCAGTTTTGCTCAAAATGTTTGATGCTCATGTAAAATAGGAAATTATATGTAAATTGCACGTTTGTAATAGTAGAAATTCGACGACTCTCTTATTCTACCAAATAGGCGAGTTTGATGGGAAGTAACATTGCTTTCGAAACGATGCAATTTGAAATCGTTCGAGACTAAAATATAAGGGCGCCTAGATACGTTCTCGCTACTGAAATAGTAAAAGCGAACGATCGCAGATAGCGTCGGTATTGGTCCAGCGAAGCAGCTTGCCGCAAATGGTTAATAAAACTCGAAGAGAGCGAGGATCGGCCATAAGACACACATGGGGGGTGGTTAAGGTTGGCGTTAATGATGCCCGCATGCCGGTTCGTTCCCGGGGGTGGAAAATAAATGGTTGCTTCCCCGTCGCCGAACCCACACCATTGGCCTCGCTTTCCACCCCGGACCAACCCCCGCACGATACGCAAGGCACTGCCCGCACCCTTCTTGATAAAGTTTCTACCCCTCTCTGCCACCGTCAGGCTTATTGTCGCTTTTTAAAAATTATTCCTGATATGCATATGAATATGCATTTCTCCTCGTTCAATTACAAAAATATATTACATAAAAAAACTTTATAATCACCTCGAATTTCCGGGGATTTGGGGTTACTCTTCTATCCGGTCTATCCTATATCACCCTTGACCCCGCTTAGCCCTACCCTAATTCTTTTCTTTAACCCCAAATATAGCAATTTCCACTGACACGGGCCTTAATCTGTAACAAACTAATTTTTGAATATAAAGTAGCCTGCTTTTGTTTCTTAAGCATTATCAGGAAGGTGCAAAATGAAATATTACATTCTTTGTTAACTGAAACTTAATTGGTTTCATATTCATGAAAAGATTTTACTACTCATGAAAAAATGTAGTTTATTTTTTAAAAATTCCGCCGAAGTTTTAGAAAAATAACTGGTTTCATTTCTCACTTTTTTGATCAAATGTATGAGAAATAGCTGTGTGCTTTTCCGATCAAAACAGACTTTATAGGGTACGGTTTTCCTAACTTTTTGACAACTTTTCATTACCTTTATGTAGAGAGAAAGCTTTTCTGTGGTAACAGTTCACTTTAAAATGCAGTTTATTCAAAATATCTTAAACACAAAACAAAATCATCATTTTATTAACATAATTGCTTAATAATTCGCAGTTTGACACTAGTTTATTTATAAAAGAAAATATTCGTGTAACAAAAGCAAATTGATTCACCCATAATAGGATAATCATATTCAATTCTATTAAAGAGAAATAAAATTTTCATCTATGAAAATATTGAAAAAACATAATTAAGAATTTAATTACAATAACGATGAATATTTGCATAATTTGACGTTGAGATATTTACTTAATAGTTTAAGAAAATGAATAAAAAGTTATAAAATTTTACTAATTCATAATGATGAAATAAATCATTTTTAAATGAACTTATTTAAATATTATCTTAATGTTTCCTTCCGAAATTGATACAATAAGCAATTGCATTTATCCACCCGAATAAATTAAATTGTTTTTAGGTTACTCTTTCGATCACTGAAGTTAAGCAACTCTTTTTTCGGTTATGTTCGAATGGGAGCCGCCGTACTAGATGACTGGAGTGTGTTGACCAGATTTGAAACTTCTTTCACTCTCGAAAAAATATTATAAATTGTCATTGGTTGCAAAATCACAGCGTAAACCAATTTTTTAATTGTCAGTTTAAAAAAATGATATAATTAATAGTTAGTAATTTTAAATTTGAAGCATTCGAACCTCTTTTTTAATGTATTTAAAGATTTTAAATATAGAACCCTGTACATATAGTTCGAATGCAATAAAAAGGAATTTATCCTGTATGATACATAAATTAAAGAGTTTAAAGTTGAAAATGTTTGAAATTGGACAATTTTATTAAAAAGGACTTTAAAATGATCATTTCTTATTGAAAGCTTTTGAATTCGAAAAATTTCATTTTAAAATGGAGAATCTCGTAATTGAGTTATTTCAGATTGAAATTTTGAAAATAGAACTGTTTCACAATGCTAGAAGTTGAATATTTTCATAATAGAATTTTGAAAATTGTATCTTTTAAAATTCAAAAGAATTGACATGTTATTATTTATTTTTAAATTATAAACCATTAAAATTAAATTTCTGAAGAAAAACATTAAAAATAAAAAGTAATTTCAAATAAAAAACATAAGAAATTAAAAAATGTCTACTGTGGAACGTTGAAATTCAAACGGATTTTTTAGCAAAAAATCGGAAAATTTTTAAATAGTACACCGAAAATAAAAAATAAAATAAATAAATAGAAAACAATATCGCTATATATGATTCCAATATTTGACAATAATTTTAAAAAAAGTCAATTTTCAAAGGTTAGTTATAAAATCTTTAAATGTATAAAGCTTGAATTTAAAATATTTTTCTAGATTTTTCATTGTTTTGCATTTATTCTGGAGACATTTAGTTAAGATTTGTTCAATTACAAATCGTTCAAACTGAAGATATTTTAACTATCAAGTCTTTCAATTTCATATTCTACGATTGTGATGAATTTAAAAAACCAGAAAATTTTTTAATTTTTGAAATAAAACCAAACAATTTGAAACATCTATATCTATGATTACATTTTTACATTTGAAACTGACTAAATTTAAAGTCCAAAAATTAAAAAATTTTTAATCTAAAATGATGAACTTAAAACTTAAAAAAATCTTAAAACTATCAAGGTTTTTTTAATATGAAATTTTGAAAGATGCAATGGTGAAAATAAAATTCAAAAGAAGTATTCCTGAAATGAAGCTTCTTAGGTCAAAACGAATTTTGTGTTTAAAAATAAAAAAAACTGAAGAAATTTAAATATTGTGAAGCTTTAAAATTTAACTAATATCAAAATGTTAAAAATAATATGCTTGCTAATTGGAAACTTTCATAATTCATTAATTCGAACTTGAAGCATTAAAAAATGCAATAATCCCAAACGTCGTTTAAAAATCGATACTTTCCTTAATGAGGATCTTGAGACTAAGTCATTAAAAATAATTAATAATTTAATTGTGCATCATATTTTGTAAAATATAATTATTTTAATTTAAAGTGCAAAATAAGTAAGTTGAAAATCAATGATAAATTATTTCCATGCAAGGGAAACAATCCTATAATGTTTAAGACAATTTGATAAGATGTCAAACTGACGTATAATGATTAAGTGGATGAATTTTCAAAAATTGGTAAGATACGATAGGAAAAAATTTTCCTTCGACAAATTTAAAGGAAAATATTTCATGAAAAATAATATCTTGTCCTTTAAACAAGACTATCCGTAATAATATTTTTAATTAAAATAATATAATTAGATACTTTTTTCGAGGGACTTGTTTTCTTATACTTATAATACGATAAATATAACATACGAAAAAGTAATATTTTTCACGTCTAGAAGTGACTTTTTACGAAACAAAAGAATTCTTAAGAGGTTTTACCTTCAAATTAGAAGCACCTTAATCCTCACCTACTGATAAAAATGTAACGTAAAATCTTTATTTTGGATGAAAGATGCAGAGAATTATGAGAGTCAAGTTGATAAAAAGGTTATTTTAGAAATGAAAAATAGCGGACGAAAAAACCTGCCGGAAATTACTTCCAGTTGTAGGTTCGAAAATTGAAAATTTCTGCCAGTCCACTGTAATCGGTCGGGGGTGTTGTAGACTGTGTTTGAGGGGGTGAACGGTGGTTGGGTAAAGGTTGGCTACCGCGGCTATCCAGTGAATGTATACGAGTGAGTGAATAACCGTGTGCGGAACTCGAGTGATTTATGTTAATTCATGTTAAATTACTTTGTTCCGCGAACGTGAAGCGAGACGTTTTTAAACGTTCGCAGATCCAAAGGGGAAAGAAGAACGAAAAAAACGACATGGAGAGACAGCAGTGGCGGCAGGAAAGAGATGTTAAGGGAAGAAAAAGGAACTCAACGGCGCGAGGATCAGAAGGAAAACGGAGAGAGATATTTTACGACCCAGACGTGTCCCGGATTTCCCCTATTAATACCAAAGTTTTCTTCGTTCTGCTTTTTACTTTTTACCATCTCAAATTTATTCATCCCATTTTGTCCCCGGGCGCTTAATTATTTATTGGTTAGTTGAACTCGTCTATAGGTCGCATCCTGTTTCAGAGGTCAGGAAAGAAGGAGTTAAAAATCTATATGTGTATATATAAAACTGGTTGTGTGTTCATATGCATCTGTGTTCGAAATAGGCGTCCACACCCTTGTGTCTATTGGAAGCAAAGTTTTCAGAGTTTCAATAATTGGTTTGTGAATTTTTTTATGGGAGAAAGTGGCGCTACTTCGATCACTTTTTTCAAATAAAATTTTTTCAAAGAAAGTGGACTAATGTTTTTATTTATTTATAGTGAAATAAAAGATCAAACATCCATCTACAATGTACAAGATTTATCGAGATTTTCATTGTATTCTTTATTAATAATATTAACATTTACTGTAACCTTTTATTTGATTGAAGTAGCCCCACCAGTGGGGCTACTTCGATCAGTAGATATAAATCATATAACCAATCAATGTAAATCACATAAATCATGAGACGCAAATTTGGGCCAATTTGAACACCTGCCCTTCCTATTTATGTAAAGCTTTTCCAAAATACATTTTAATTGCTAAACTGCATTTAATATTGATTCAAATCTGATCAAAAATCGTTACATGACACATCATATTTAGAAGTTAAGAAATTAGACATTTTGTTGACATACGTATTTCAAAATAAAAATGTGATCATTTCTGTAATTTTCTGGCACAAAAATAAACGTAAAATATTAAAAAAATAAAACAACTCTAATTCACAGGTTTATTGAAGTAGCCCCAAAAACAGTGATTGAAGAAGCCCCACAAGTGATGAACAAACTACAAATGCACTCAAAAATGGAACAAAAATTTTTCCACAAAAAGATGAGTATTTTGATATTATTGCATACATGTACTTCAGAATGAATAAAATTTCTTTTTACAAGGAACACTTCTTGCTTGTAAAAATTTTGTTCGAAAATTTTCCATGTAACGATTTTGACAGTTTTTTTTGTTGATAATTTGGTGGCAATTCGATTTCACAATATGAACTTCTTTGAACCTTGAACATTTTCTTTGAGTCCAAATTTATGCGCGAGATGGCTCAAACTGAAGCTCTTAAAATATAGAATTGAGGTTAGAAATATAATTCTTTATGTCGTAGTTTTCTTTTTTTAATATGTGCGGTTACTTCGAATCCTGTGTTGGGAGCTTTTCTTCTAGTCTCACTTCTTCGGAAATGTCTTAAATTAAAGCTTTTGACATGCGAAATGCTGCCGAAAAACATAATTTGCTGTTCTTCCCATTAATTGTTTTATATCAATGGTTACAAATAATAAGAAAAATGAGACAATTTTGGTTTCTTGGACTCCTATGCCGGCAACTTTTCTTTTAGAACGATTTTTTCAGGAATGTTTTAAATTGAAGCTTTAGGCACATCGAATTAAGATAAAAATAATATTTTCTACGATGTATCTTTATTTTTCGTTTGGCAGTAGTTAAAGTATAATAAAGTGTGCAAAATTTTATTATTTAGGCCCCTAGATTGGGAGCTTTTCTTTTAGTCCAATTTTCTCCGGGGATGGTTCTGATTAAAGCTCTTAAAATCTAGAATTAAGGTGAAAAATAAATTTGTCTATGTTCTAGTTCAATTTTTGTTTAAACATTATTTATTGAAAATAAGAAAACGAGACAAATTTGGTTACTTAGACCTCTGTGAGGGAAGCTTTTCTTCTAGTCTAATTTTTTCAAGAATGTCTTAATTTAAACTTTTGGCATTTAGAATTCAGTTTAGAAATGAAATTCTCTGGGTGATATTTATATATTTTTTTATATCAGTGGTGAAAAATGATTAAAGTTCAGTTTCTTAAACCTCTGTTATTGACCTCTTTTAGACTTTTTTAGACTCCTCTTTTAGACTCTTAGACCTCTGTTATTGACCTCTTTTATTGATAATATTTTTTTCAGCATGTTTTTTATCATTCAATTTAATTCCACTATCAATTTTACATAATGCATGTATCAATTATTCAATGCAAAGGAGTGTTTAAAACAAAATGTACTCTCTAACGACATTTATTCAAATATCATAAATATTATAACCTAAATCAAAAACTGTGATTTAAATTTCTCAAGGATTACAGCCGTAAATTGGAACTGAATTATTTTCCATTTGTTTTTAAAGTAGGTTCTTAAAGTACCTAAATGGCTTTGACTATTACATTCTCATTACGAAACTCGTGCTGAAATTTGTAAATGTCTTAAAAAGAAAAATTACATATTTTTGAAAATGATCTAACTTTTTCAATTTTTATCTAATTAAAAAATTTCATGAGAATACTTTCGAAATACATATATTCTATATTTAGTAAAAATTTGGATTGGTATTTCTTAACCATTTAAAAAACTTTTCTTTCTTTTTTTGAAAATGTTCTGAATGTTCAATAGCATATAACTTTTTTAAATTTCATCGAAATTAAAAATGTCATAGGCATAATTTGCAAGTATTTTTGCAATCAGAGATGGTTTCTGACTATATTTGATATATAGTAAAGAATTTAGATGAAATTTCCTAATCTATCAGAAAAATAGGTATTCTATTTTTGTGAACATTCTCAAAATTTGAAAACGTATAGAACTTTTCTAATTTTCGTCGGAATTGACAATTTTATTCAAAGATAATTTTCAAGTCTTCTACCCATCTATAAGAAAATTTATTTTTATACTAATTTTGAAAAAGCTTTAAATTTTTTAATGTTTGGTTGAAAATATCTGCCTAAACAACTTAAACTTAATTTTTGGAACCTTCAAAAGTGTATTAAAAGGCTGACTTGATTGGAAAAAACCTTCAAAAGTTAGCGTGACTACAACATACATACAAACAGGCATAAAGATATACAAGCAGACATACACACATACAGGAAGACATACAGATATTCATTAAGGCAGGCATACAGGAAGACATATAGACACACAGACACCGACAAAATTTTATGATTTTCGGACTCTGTTAGTGACGAAACGTAAGGATTCGTTAAAAACCAGAGATCGCAAATTTGGACAATTACATTTCAATCTCATGAATTAGAATGTAAAAATAATATCAGCTCGGTTATAATATTATTTTTTTGACATCAGTGGTTGAAGACATTTATGCTGGAAGTTTTTTATTTTGTACGATTTTTTCGGGGATGGCTTGCAATTAAAACTTGTGGCATATAAAATTGTGTCTGAAAATAAAGTTTGTTGGGATTTAATGAGTTAAACAAAATGAAAACATGAGTTAAACACAATATTAAGAATTCCTTAAAAATTCGTATATATATACTTTAGGATCTTTTCAAATCTCTTAAAATCCTATGAAATCCTTCAGACTCTCGTGTCTCTTTTTGAAATATTTCAAAATCTCTTAAAATCTCAGAAAACTTCTTAGTTTTCCCTTTAAAATTCGTGAAAATACTTTGGCGTCTCTTAAAATCCTTTAAAATGTCACGAATTCTTCTAAAATATTTCGAAATATCTTTCAATCTCCTAAAATCCTTTTTAATCTGTCCATATCCTTCATGATCTCTTGAAATCCCGTGATAAAAAATAGGAAGTGGAGGGGTTATGAACCTCAAAAATCATCTACGTAATTAAGCGACTTTCCCTTACAGTGATTTTAACACAGAAAAAATAAAGTGTCAATGAGACAGCAAATTCAGTGCAAGACATACCTGCAATTAAATTGCACTTTTGGTATGCATGCTACACAGTCATGTAGGGCAGCGATTCCCAAACTAGTGCCGCCGGCCGATGAGGCTGCCGCCGGCAGGGGGATTCCACCCCGGGCCGGGTAGCTCCCGAGGGGGAAGCCAGCCCGGGCCCAGCCACTCGGCAGCCCCCCCTCCCTAGCCCGCTATGAGGACCCTTTCATTGTCATGAGATTTAAGGCTGCTTCAATAACTAAAATCCTAAAGATATGGCTCAATTCAATTCTAATTATCTGAATCATTTTCCTAATGTAATTTTAAGAAAATGGAAAAAAGTTGATAAAAATCAGTAAACATTTCGAGTAATTGAACATATCGTTAAGAACACGCAAAATTACAAGAACTGTCAACTGGCATTGAAGATATTAACCGATCTTCATCAACTTTCTTTTCATTTGCTTAAAATTAGATTAGGAAATTGATTCAACTAATTAAAATTTAATTTATTAACATATCAAAACATTTTAATTTTTCTCAACCGGCTCTAATTCTCTCGCGTGAAGCATGGTGTGTCAAGCAGTGAAGCAGTCAAGTGTATCCCCTTGGCGGCAGGGTATTGTGAAAAAATGTGAGAGTGGCGACCCTGCCGCTCCCCAGAAAGTGCATAAAAAGTTTGGGAATAGCTGATGTAGGGCACCGATTCCCAAACTTTTTTGCATTCTCTGGGGAGCGGCAAGGACTCCACCCTCATCTTGCTCTTGACTTCTTAAAATACTTTTTAAGATTTCAAATTTTATAATACCATTTTATTACTTATTGCTTATTTTCATTTATTATGCATTGTTTATTATTTTGACAGCTTTGCTGATCTTACATTTTAGAAGGTGCGTCGTTCAAAGATCCAGATAATAGCAAAGGTGGCTTGGCTAGCTCATCGCGTAGGGCATAAAAAAATCTCAGTTGTGATTAATTAATTTGAAGACTTAATGTGTGTGACAATAACGTGTAACGTGTTTTGAAATAGGCTTATTACGTAAACTCAAATTTTAAATATTAAAACTGAATCTTTTTCACTGATTCAGGTTGACGCGAGTCCCGAGTTAACCTCTGGAGTAAGCTAATAAAACCGACCTCTCCTACCCTACCTATCTTGTATTTCGTACCCCACGCACTCGGCATGTCGTACCCCGTCGTACCCCAAGTTCGAGAGATATCTGAATCACTATCAAGGTACAGTAAACACCGTTATAATTTTACCTGCAAAACAATATACCCCCAAGTTTTTACTGTGAATTTCTTCTAATTCATTGCCCTTCTAATCAATTTTCACTAATTAAAATAGTCCATTATTCACATTTTTTTCTTTGGCTTAAGTTTCTAATCAAATTAAAAACGAACGTAGCTACGCGCGCTCAATTTCATATTTCTCGATATGCGAATTTCGTTCAAGTGTCCGTCAAAAAATTCTGACAGTTATGAACCCTCTAGGGATCTTGGTTGTCGAATGTGGCATCCATGGTTCGATCGTAATTATGCATTAGCTGGACAGGTAATGTGTGAGAAAAGCAGTCTATCGAGAGGTTACAGTACTAGGTTACAGGAGTTGGGGGAGGATTTGGTGCAGGGAGTGGGTTTAGGGATGTGATGAGGTGCTTAAATCCAGTATGTAGTAATATCGTGCGCTCAATAGAGAACAACGAGTGAGCTCTGTACATTGTACGCCACTCGTTAAACAATGTTTCTACGTGTGTGCAATTCAAGCTACGTGTCTATATGCTCGGGGGTAGAGGGAAATATCTCTAGCGTTCGTTCTTGTTGTAAACGCTCGGTAGTACAATATGTAACGAGCACCGCATGATGAACGATGAATAATAAACGAAGTCGATGAACAACAAAACGTTGGGAAGTGTAGTACGAATAATAATTAGCGACCCTAGTTCGATTCCGGGCACAGGTATGACGAGACACGATTGACAGCTTAAAATAACCCTTCAATAGGTAACGCTTCGATTTTCATGTAAAAAATACTCCGCTGATTGGTCAGAGATCTTTTAAATCATTTTTCTCAAACTACTGCGGAATATTGCTCAGAAAAAATTAGGCTTTGCATAAAAACCAATTTTTGGTTTCAAAGGAACTGTAACAAAAAGGAACACCACTTGTTAAAAAGAAACCCAACAGGATGAATTAATTCTAAAAGAGACTTCAGCTGCACCTCTAAAAGAACCCAATCGTAATAGAGCCTATTTTCAAAGAATCTATTTTTCAGCTTGCCCTCTTCGACATTTTATTTAATTAATCACACAACTTTTAGCTTAAGGCACACATAAAATCGACCTCTAATGGATATACTTAAGGAAAGAGAAATAATCTGCAAAATAAATTTGCATGTTATATAGAAAACTTGTAAACATAAAGGCGTATTCATATGAAAGACACTTTTCGCCTCAAGTCATCGGTCGATTACTGTAAATCTATTTCTGACTTGCCAAGTCCACTTTGCAAGCAGTTTTTTGTGAATGCCCCTTTATGTTGTTCTGTTCAAGGTTTCCAAAGGAGCCCTTTTGGGTTCCTAGACTTCTAGAGGTTTCTAATAGGGCTCAAATTCTAAAGGATACCAACTTTTATGTTCGCCGCAACTTTAGTGAGCCCCCAGGTTTTTCTGTATGGCATAACTGACCAAGCTTTTTTTTCAAATTCTTTGAGAGTGCAATATACAGTAAATAGGGTGACCATAAAACTCAATTTCTAAAATTCCCTCTCTTTTCCCTGATTATGCGTTACACAGAAAAAACTCAGAGTTCAGTAATGTTGCGACTTCATTGAAAGTTGGCATCCTTTAGAACTCAGATTCCAAAGGAACTCCTACTAGAAATCAATAAAAACTATGAATAATCATGCAGATAAATATTATAAAAACGTTTTTTTCATTTATTTTTCGAAAAACTTAAATTGAATTATAGAAATACCTAACTTTAAAAAAATAATATAAACGTAATATTAAAAACTTTCACATTTTATGTGCACTGTCTTCCGTTGAAGAATGACCCATGTCTATAATTTAGGTTCCTTATTTAAATTTTGCTTAGTGCAATATTATTCAATACAAATTATGAAGTAAAATCTGCATAATTAACTTAATAAATCTTCGAAGTAAGTCAAGGCAAAAGTAACGAAAAGGCTTGGGTTCCTTTATCATTTTCGGTTACTTTTCAGGAAGAGAGTTTCTCTTCTGTTGCGGCTTCTTTGAAACGAAAAATCGGTTCTAATAGAAATCCTAGTTTTTTCTATGAGGTATTTTATCGACCAGCTTTTCATAATAATTTTAACACAGATCAAATCCATTTTAATTCATGCAAGTTCTACACTTCAAGTTGCAGAATCTTTTGAGGAACAAAGATGTTGTTTTTTGGAGAAAATTAGACTATAAGTAAAACACACACTTAAATGTTTGAAAATTTTGTTGTTGAATTTAATCTTTTGTATTATCATTATCATCCTGAGAGTCATCCTGAGAATTTTATATGGGATAACATCATTAACTTTTGTTGACTGGAGAATTTTTCGGTTTTTTTCATTTTTCTCGCAAATAGGATAGATACGAAAAAATGTGAACGGAAAATTTGGAACACATATCTAAAAACGTGCTATTAAGAGTTATCCTGGTCCTTTATTATAGCTCGCATTCTTCACGAGGAAAATTAGAAAATCATATTTTTAGAAAAAAATCACACAGTTTCAAAAATGGCTTGGAACGAATAAAACTCAGTGGATGCATTTCTAGCATTAGCAGAAACTTTTTAAAATATCGGAAAGCATGAAAAACGTGATGTTTCACAGAAAATATATTTTTTTTCTTTTAGAAATTTGAAAGAACTGTTTTTAATTCTTTGAAATCTTTTAAAATCACTTCTGTTTATCTTTTTCAAAATCGATAAATGATATATAAAATATTTCCTGGAAAGTTCTAACATTTTTATTTTTTCTTATATTTTGTTTACAGTTTAAGCATAATTTATGTTTTACAGGGACTTAACTAGTTTTAATTTTGTCACAAACTTTTTTTCTTCAAATACAACTCTGGTGAACAATGCCAAACATCACAAAACAGCAAAAGATATTTTTGTTTAACTTTTGTAGTTGTATAAACTCCCATGTGCAATTAAAAAGGGGGAGGGGGATGAAGAAAATCTAAAATCTACCTTCAAGAATATATCAAAATGTCCTTTTTTTGTCATTTAAAAAGTTTTAATTTCTTTGGTATCAATTAAAGGAAAAACAATTTTCAAGGTGAATGAAAAAAAATATCAATTCCAAAAAATTGTCTGATTTGAAATGGAATTGGTTTATAGTAACTCTATTTTAAAAAAGTGACTTAACACTTTTGAATATTTCTTTTAAAAATCCCTGACTTTTCCCTGATTTACAGATTTTTTTCTAACCTGTAGCCAGCCTAAGTAGATTGCAAAGAGAATTTCTACTGAAATTGTTCTTAGTTCACGTCCAGTTAGTCATGAAGCACAAGTAAAGAGTATATAGTTATAGAATATTTTGAAACGAGGATAATGCGACGACTAATAAACTGAAAAGGACATGAGCTTGGCGGAAGGAAGAGAGCGTAATGATTGAATAGAAAACGAGGAATAGAAAGAGAGAGAGATGGACAGAAGAGGAAGAGAGAGAGAGAGAAAGAGAGAGAAGTGGTGGACCAATCGCATGTTGTACCTCGGAACCAGGACCATTTGAGTTTCCTACTTCCCTCCTCGCCCTCTTCCACCTTCAACGCCCGCAGGAGTATTCTCGTTCTCCGCACTCTCTCACCCATTTTCGTTTTCCACCATACCTCTCTCCTACTCTGTTTCTCTTTCCATTTTCCTCTCACTCTCTCGCCGAACACCACAATTTCTCTACCACCCAACCACCCACACACCCACCCACTGGCAGAGTAAACCCGCCGACCGATTTTGCATTTAAATTTGGTAAATTTGCCGGAGTTGGCAAATGAGCTGTGGGTATGGTGTCTAATACTAGCATGCTACCAACGCCGATACACTGCGTCTAATGCCTCTGGAGAGGGTTTGAAATTGTGTACAGTCGTCAGGAAAAGTCATAAGTAGTTTTTTTTGGAATTTCAGCCCTTTATGGAATATCACATGCCAATACTTCACGCGTATTTTAAAAACCACTCATGGAGTCATCGTCTAAAACTCTAAAACGATAACTCTGGGGTGATTGTCCAAGAGAACCACTCTTTATTTTTTAGTAGCCTCCTCGTTTAAATACGCATATTTGTGCAGCTCAGCCACAGGCAGGTATAGTAATTAGTACTCTCTAGTTATATTATTTAGACATATTTTGAATTTACATAATTTACTTTGAATAAATATTGAATTCCTTTGATTTTTTTTGAATTCTCTGAATTCTAAATCCCATGAATTCTCAACGTTATTTTCAAATTCATGGAATTACCTGAAATCAAGGAATTTAGAGAAATTATGGAATCTAGGGGCTTCAGAGAATTCATGGAATATAGAAAATGAAGAGAATTCATAAAATTCAGAGAATTCATAAAATTCCGAAAACTCAAGGAATTCAAAATAAAATTGAGGGAATTTAGAGAATTCAGAAAATCCATGAAATGAACTGAATTCAAGGAATTCAGAGAATTGATGGAATCCAGGGGCTTCCGAGAATTCATGGAATTTAGAAAATAAAGGGAATTAATCAAATTTAGAGAATTCATGGAATTCCGAAACTCAAAAAATGTAAAGGTATTTGGAGAATTCAGAAAATCCATAAAACTCAGAGAGTCTATGAAATTCAGAGAATCCAGTGAATTCAGAGAATTTAGGGCATTTGCAGAATTCGCTTAATTTGTAGAATACTCAGAAATCGCATAATTTATAGAATTTGAATAATCCACATATTCGTATAATTCACAGAATTTGCATAATTCATAGCATTCGCAAAATTAATGGAATTTACCGAATTAATGGATTTCACAGAATTCGCAAAGTTCATGAAATTCGGGTATTTTAAAAATTCAGTAAATTCAAAGAATGCATGGAATTTGAAAAATTTAGTACATTTATGAGAATTCAGTAACTTTATGGGAATTCATTAACTTCCGAGAATTTACGGGATTTGGGAAATTCGGTAAATTCAGAGAATTCATGGAACTCGGCGATTTAAGAGAATACATGGAATTCGGGAATTTAAGAGAATTCATGTGATTCAGGGAAATAAAATAATTTATATAAAAAATACAGAGAAAATATAGAATTCGCAGACATCATAGAACTCCCAGAATCCGCAGTAGTCATAGAATTTACAGAATTCGCAAAATTCACAGAATTCATAGAATTTATTGAATTTCGAAAGCGTTACAAGCAGTACAAGCGAATAAAAAGAATACATACGTAGAATTCAATTGACAAAAAATGAATTCATAGGAATATAATTCAAATTCAAAAGTAATTAAAGACAATTCAAAGTAATCCAAGCGAATTCAAAGGCTTTGAAGTGAATTCGAAATATTTTTAAGTAATATACAAAAGCAGAGAGTATTAATTACGAAACATGTCCGTTTTTTGTGGACTGAGTACACGTACTGAAACGATGGAGAAACTCAAAAAACAGCATCAATTTTTTAGGCGATCACTTCAATGTCCAAAATAGCTTTTTTCTTTAACACCAATGTATCGATATGACAGATTCCAAATTCTGTATAACGTAACACCATCTGTCATGATATATCACTGGGGATGACAACCTAATTCTATTTACATTGACAACTTATTACTGTAAACAAAAAATAGTTGATAAAAATGATGCTGAAGTACGATATGCAAAAAAAAAAATGCTGAAATGAAGGTTAAATAGATCAAGAATCGAATTTATTGTCCGAATATCACTTATTACAGAAAATCTGCATCAGCCTGGTAATTTCATTACTGCAAAGTTCGTGCAAGGTTGCTTTTAATTTTGAAACTTGATCACTTGAGGGTTGAAGCGAGCTTGAAAAAACCTTCCGTAAGTTTTTTAAAGTAGCTATAAGTTTACCCCATGCACTTGTAGAATCATGATTAATATTTTTTGTGGAATATATATAATTACAGTTTTTTAAATTTAGGTTTCCTCTGTTTATAAATAACAATTCCAAACAATCCTGATAGTATTTCTTCCTCAAAGAAACGTGTTGCTAAAATGAAAGTGGAGGGATCGAGTTGCGAAGAATGAAAAAAAGTAACACCAAACCGCTGTGCTATGAGACCGCGATCGAACATGTGGTTTTACTGGGACCTGTACATACTCACGTGCTGGAAATAGTACATAGGAAATGCAAACGTACACCAGACAACTTCGAACATCATCCTCTAATTTTAGCCAGCAGAGGGCAGCACTGTACCCGGTCACTCCCGTACATGTTCGTTCATGTTCCATTCGCATTCTATTTTCATGGGTTTGTCCAACTATTCTTCATTCACTTTTTGAGTTTAAAAGGTGACAAAAACAAACTATATCTTGATTTCAACTATCGACTGATTATAATATCAACAAGAGTTATTACTGCTAAAAATTCGCGGGTTCGCCAAAAATCAGAAAGCATACTCCATCTTTTTTGTCCATATATAACTATTCCTAAGGGTCTTCTGAAGATATCCTGCAAATGTTATTTTTAAAAATGTCTCCTTTGAAGTTGCGTTATTAATCAAAGTTTGATCCATATTTGCACCCATATAAGGGTTTTTTCAATAATAAAGCTGAGGTATCGAAAATGTATCAAGTTCTATAACTTTCCCGTAACATGTTCTCGTACCCACAGAAGTTATTTCAACAAACACAAAAATTGATTTTTTTCATGTATCCCAGAAAATAAAACACCTTAAAGGTTAAATTTATTTAAAATAAACAAATGGTTGAAAAAAATGCACGAATGTACAGGTAATTTTATTTTAGAACAAGAAGTTCATATATTGTCCGACTTATTCGTTAGAAAAGTTCAAATTTAAGCTCTTTATGGTTTACATTTTTATCTGTGGAAAACACAAAAGAAACCGCTTTTTATTTCATTCTTTGCAATCCTTTCATGTATTTAATTTAGGTCGAAAACGGCTAAAACAAAAGCTTTTTATTTGTAAAAATTTTACAAAAGTATGATGAATGCAATCATTGAAAGCTTTTTTAAATATTTAAAATAGTGGGTTTAAAACTCAAAAGGGAAGGATTTTTTAATTAAATTTTTTATTTCCGACCAGGAAACTCAAGCTATTCGCATGCACGGTACAGGGATATCTTTTAAAAAGCTCTATTTTCATGCAGAATACAAAAATCAGATTAAGGATTTTTAGACAAGGATAATACTTTTAGTTAAATAAACAAAATAATGAAAAGCAGCTCATGAATTAGAAAGTTTCAAATAATTTTAAAACCATTCACTTTTGAAAAATTCGAAATTAATATGAAAAACTTCCATATTGCATTATTTACATTTTTTCAGCAGAATAAAAAAAATTCAAAAATGGGTTCATACAAGAGTTATGTCACACACCTAGTGGTCTGGGAGGGTTAACAGAAATAATGACGATTTGTGACGTCGGGCGAGGGGGTTGGAAGGGGTAGCGCAGAATGTAATATCACAAATAAAAAATATAAATATGAATAAATGTTTTTTTAAGTTCTTAAAAAAATTAGAATCAGGCACTTCATTTTACAAGTAAAGCATGAAAATAGAGACTTCAGGCTCTCTATTCTCCTTTTTATCGATTTTTTCACTAAATGCGCATTTAATTAAAAGAGCCCAATAAGAAAATTATACTATTTTTGTTTGGAAGATAATTGTTTTGAATAAATGTTCTATTATTAGGTTCAAAATTGAACTACTTCATTAGAAATTGTTAACTAAATTTTGATAATCCATCCCAGACTAAAAATTATTCTTTTTTTTTTTAGATGAAAAATCAACTTTTTAATTCTTCATTGAGAGTTCTTTTTTTTTTGAAATGCCAATGCTTGGTCCAAAGTTAAACTATTTTGTTAAAAAATCATTCTATTGGTTTAATATTAACTTATTTTCTTGAAGATTCTTTTGTTTGTTTGTTGCAAATCCACTTTTTTAACTGAAAATTAAACTATTATATTTTTGGTTGAAAATTGATCATTTTTAGTGTTAAATTGAACTCTTTGATTAAAAACTGTTGTTTGAATTTCGGTTAGAAGATTCCACTGTTTTGTAGAAAACTCGTCTTTTTGGCGCAGAAATTTAACTTTTTTGGTACAGATACGTCTTTTCAGTTTAAAAATTCATCTCTTTTGGTATAAATTTCATATTTTTTGATTGAAAACACAACTATTTGTTTCAAAACTAACATAATTTTGTTGAGAATTGATCTACTCGTATTTTGTTGAAAATTGATCTTTTTTGCTTCAATTCAACTGTTCTTCATTTAAAATTAAAGTCTTTTTATTTAAAGTATCAACTATTACATTTCTTGTTGAGAATTAATCTTTCTTGGTTAAAGCTGTTTCTAGTACATCTAACATCTTTTTTGGTTAAAATACTATCATATTTTTCTTTAAGAATTATTCCTCATTGATTAAAAATTCAACTGTATTCTAAAATGTTCGTCACTTCGTCTTGAAGATTCACATATTTGTTTAAAAATACAACTGTTTGTGGTTGCAGTTCAACGTGTTTGTTTCTAAGTTTGATTATTTAATTAAAAATGCATCTTTGTTGGTCTTAATTCAACTACTTCATCCAAAATTCAACTATTATGTTGAAAATTCGTCTCTTTTGCTTGAAGGCTCAACTATTTTGTTATAAATTTAACTCTTTGATCTAAAATTAATTTATTGAAAATTCAACTATTTCGTGGAAGATTCATCTTTTCCAGGTTAAAAATCAACTTTTTGGTCAAATATTCCACTTTTTATTTGTAGAAAACTCATCTTAAATCTTAATTCTTTCATATTTCATTCAATGTAGTAATAATACGTTAATTTTATTTCAAAGAAGTTTCTACCTATTTTTGTGAAAAATTACCCTATTTCCAGTGTTTTGAGAGAATTTCGGTTGTGAAATCGGTTGATCTATTATGTTTCGTATATTTTGTGTGTTATTTTAGGCGCTCATCAAATGTAATCAAAGAACAAATTTTGACTTAAATGGCATGACGTAGATTTCGAACTGCCCCTATTCTTTTTTCAGGTTAAAGTTCAAAAAGCATTATTAATTCAAACTGCGCGGACAAAAAAATCAGCAAGACGAGAAATTTTGCATCGGCAATAATTGAATTGAAAGTCAGTCGAGCTGCAGTCATTGGTGAAGCTTTGGGAATGTTTTTAACGTGACAACAGAACGCACGATTCATGCAGGCACGTAGCGCAACGCAACGCGACGTAACGTAATACGGAGAAATAATAGGTTGATGGTGGATGTATGCGGGAGGTGAGGGTGGGCGGGAGGTTGACGGCGGGGGTGGTTTGGGGGTGCCCTATTCATTATGCAACGGCGCGACTGTACCCCAGACCGTTCGTTCTATGCGTGCTGCAGAAACCAACGCAAAGTACAATCGGGAGACCCGGTTAATGAGTCGGCCCAACAAAGCGAGAAACGCCCATTAAATAATGCGCACTGCAACGTCACATTGAGCCGACGGTGAAAAAGACGATTTTCCAAAATTCCTACTTTTTCTCTCGGCCAAACCCCTTACCCACCCATCAGTCTCACCTCGTTCACTCAATCCCGTTTCCTACCTTCGTTACACTTTTTACGATGCTACTTCACAATTTTTTTTCAAGTATTTTTACAGGGACAAATTTAGAAAAGGGTGCGTTATATTAATTATTACTCTTACACGTACTAGAATTTTTAATTCTCGTCTGCTCTACAAAATAGAAAGTGAAACAAAATTATATTTTTATGTAAGGAAACGTTGATTAATTACGTATGGATGATTTTTTCAATTTATTTCCCCTGGCCCTATTTTGAGGATTCTTTAGATTTCGTTGACAACTCTTCCTACCTTTTTACGACAGTTTATATATTTCATCAAAAAAATATCAATTATTTTCACTGTAAACAAGATTTCAAAAGATTTCAGGGCATTACAAAGTTTTAGTGTAATTTAAACGATTTAAAAAGATTATTATGATAGGTTCGACAGATTAGAAATGATTTGAAAAGATTTCAGGATTTTGAAGAAATTACCCTATTTATTTGACAAAAAATGTAATTCCCCTTTTTTCAAAATTAAAACCCGAAAGCTCTGTTCGCATTTTGCCAAAACTGAATAATATTTCATTGTTTTCATTAACATATGCTACATAGATTAGGATGGTCGAAAAAAATTTCTTTACATTAAACCAGGCTTTTTGTATGCACACATTTTTTGCATTTGCATAAAAAGCTCCTCCGCAAATTGTTCATTTTAGTGAGAAAATTCTCTCTCTGATTTTTTCAGATTCAATAGATTTCGCACGCACTTATGTAATAAAAAAAATTAACGAAGTATCCACTCGCACCGACAAGTTACTCTTTTAGCATTTTTTTCGGGTCGCATAACGATCCAGTATTTTGATTGAAATAAAGAATGCTGATTCTTTCCATATTTTAAAAATAATTTTCTTCGATGCATTTTCATTGAATTTTTTTAATTTATGGGCATAATATCGTTTAAGAATTAAATGAGTTTAAAAGTTTATGAATATTATAATTTATTTATTTAAAAGTTCATAAACAAATAACACTAACTCATCAATACAAATAATTTGCAAATATTTATTTTAGGAAGCTAATTTTGCTAGACTTTTTATTGTTTTAACATAAATGTGAAAAGGGAGCAAGTTCTATGAGAAACTCATAAGAATTTTACAAGAAAATTACCTAATTTATAATGCGTATTTTATATAATTTAGTTTTCGCCATCATTTTGATCTAAAATACTAACGAAAAACCTGTTTCATCCGCGTGTTTTTGATTTAAAATTCTGTTCCCACTTGAAGCTGTTGTGATTGAATGGGAATGCTTTGTTATCAATTATAATATTAAATTTGGAAAGTTTAAATTGAAACTGATGCATCTTTTAAGTTTTACAATTAAAGTTCTGTAATTTTGATGATTTACTTTTGAAATTTTATCAATCTGGAAGATCTAGAATTGAAAACTCTTGACTTTTTATTTTCAAAATCAACCAAATTTAAGAATTCTCATTTATACATATCTTGAAAATTCTAGAGTCTTCAATAATATTGTAAACCTTCGAAATTGTAGAACATTTAATTTTTAATCTTTCAAATTGAATAGCTTTTAATTTCAACCTTTTAAATTTTAAATCATACAATTTTAAGTTTACCAATTACAAATTCTGCAATATTAATCTTTAACATTGTAAATTTCTTTAATTTGAAAGATTTAGAATTTAAAAATTGGCTTTTGATTTTCAAAATTATCAAAATTTTTAATGTATGCATATTTAAAATTAAAGATCTGTCAGTTGTAAATCTTTAAAATCGAAGAATTTTAAATAACAAACCGTTGAAATTAAAGAATTTTTCAATTTAAAAATTTGAAAAATGTTCCAAATTACATAATGTTTAATTTTGTATTTCCAAATTCAAGCATTTTTGATTGAAACTTTTTAAAATTGTAGAAAATTTATTTTTTAATATTTCAAATGAAAAAAAAAAATATTTTGAAAATTTGCTATTAGGAGTTTCTGTGCTTTTTATGATTAACATTCGGAAATTCTTCAGTTTGAAAGATTTTTAACTACAAACTTAACTTTTCATTTTCAAATCATCAAAATTTAAGAATTTTCATTTATAGATCTCTAAAGTTTGAGAGTTTTAAATTGTAACTTATAAAACTTATTAGCTTCAAATTGCAAATATTTAAAATTGAAATGTTGCTCATTTTGAAAATTTAAGATTCAAAAACAAACTGTAATTTTGTATCCTCTACATTCGAAATTTCTTTAATTTGAAAATTATACTTTTGATGTTTAAAATCATAAATAAGTGCGCGAAAAAAGTTATTTTTGCGAGTTTAGTTAATAAAATAAAGTCAATCTCAAATTGCATGACATTCACTCATTTAGAATAAATGGAATAAAAGTACAAAAGTCACTAAATGAGGGGCGCGCAATTTTTCAACTGAACGACGATAATTCTCTGCACTCGCAGACCGAATCTCCAGTACCAGAGATCTCTCACCCTGCACTTTATCTAAACTTTCATCTAAACTCCCCTAGTCATCTAATCGAGCACCCCTCCACTATTTTCTACGAAAGGGCTAGGAGGTATGTTAGGAGGGGAATTCCAAGGATTCTGGTGGGGGATTTCACACACACCCTTCTCAGTTAGCCAACGGGAGTCTAGAGCCACAAGGAAGGGAGAATTACGGTCTTTAATATATTGCCATTTGAGACTACGACTTGCTTGATCCTAAAACAAATATGACATAAGACCTTTTTTTAATTAGAGAAGGATTCATTATTTAACATTAATCTACTCTAATTACGAAGACTCTAATATTAGTTAAAACATTGAAAGTTTTCTCTAAATAAATGTTTACGTCAACAAATGACAAAAAATCAGCACGATTCCGAAACGAATTTAAAAATAAAAATAGCTTAAGTGAAATCTATCTCTCAAAGATTTTTTTTTTAATTTTTGGGAGAATGATCATTTGGAATGTCATAATTTAGTCGAAAGTTCAATCTCGCGAATGTGGATAAATACCGAAAAAAATAATGAAAGTGAACTGTCGAATTTCTACCCATTTATAATCTATCTAACCATTTTTATCTCCGTAATTATTTTCTTGGAATTTTTCCGCATTCGGAATTTGAAAATTTCCCAAAATTATGTCAGCTCGCGGGAATTTTAAAATTCGGCAATTGACTATTTTCCAAAATTAAAAATTTTAGCAATGTACTATTTTCCGGAATTTAAAATTTCAGCAATTTTTTATTGTTGTGAATTTAAAAAGGAGAGTTTTAAAATTTCGGAAATTATTATTTTCGGTAGATTTTTTTTTTCAGCAATTTTTATTTTTAGGAATTCCCTTAATTTTCTTAGAATTTTTTGGAATTCTTTCCAAATTCTCTTCAATTCTGTAAAATTCTATTTAACTTCTCTAAATAAATTGAACTTGTTTTACAATTTAATAAACTGCGGAATTTATCTTAAACAAGTGTCATTCATTTCTTTTTATTAACATAATTTTCAATTTTTTCAAATTATTTGTTGGAATTTTCCTCAATACTTTTCTATTCTTTTGGTTCACATGAATTGTTTTAAATATTTTTAAATTCCATTATATAATTTTGAAGCCTCCTTGAATTTCTTTCAATTATCTGAAAAACTTTGAAAACTTTGCAGCTTTTTAATTTCTCTGAATTTTAGTTTAATTTTTGCATTCAGGTTAGATAAAAATATTGAAAGAAGAAAAAATCGAACTGTGGTGACTTGTTCTTGAAACATTTAAAAAGCAACCCCTGTAGAGGAATCTCTTGGACCTGTTCTTGCGTTCTCTTTTCCTTGAAAAACCTGTTTTTCTTGACACTCTGAGAGCCGGTCATCCCTTACGACAGACAATTTGCATTTCCGTGTATCCTTGGCGCCATCCGGTATCATGCGGGATAAAAACTGATTCTCCCTTGGTGTTCTCGCATGATCCTGGAAGGGTGGTTGGGGGGGAGGGTTGCAGGACGAGGGTCAGTGGAAGCTTCAGGGGGTCCGCGTCACTGCAAACGGTGGAATTTTTTTATGTGAAACGGTTAAAATGTAAATGAAGTCGACGGGCTTAAGAATGTAGGCTTATTAAGGGGATTCAAAACCCACAAGATCTTTAAAATACCACTTTCACGAAAAGAAGAACTGTAATAACGCTATATAGATTTTTATGACATTTTGCTTCCTCATTTGCTTTTAGTCGTGGCAATTTCAAATATTTTTTGAATAATTAGTGTATTTCGTTCTTTTTTTTACATGTGATACCTTAAAAATAGCAAAAAGAGAAAAATGTTAAGAACTTATTTTCAACACTTATATCTCAAAAGTGATAAAAGGATTCTTTAAAATGTTCATCATACTTTTTCCAGCACCTTATAATATGATGATCGAAATGATTGTGCTATTTTTACTTTTGTATTTTTATGGTGAGGAAGGGTCCATTAATTACGTTAGTCTTTTGTGGGGTAGGGAATTCTGGAAAATATTACAAATTTCTACTTGGTGTTGGGGTTGGGGGGCAAAGCATTTTTCACGGAATTTTTCTCTTTCTGCTTATTCAAAAAAAAGTATGCTAATTTAAACTTATTTTAGCTGTTGAAATTACTTTTTTACTACATCATATCTTCATCATTTCTCCCGAAATTAATGGAAATCTATGCAATATGTCTTTAAATCCAATGAATTCTCTTGCAAAATTTGAAAAACCTTAAATTTTTAAAATCATTCGGAAATTTCTCTCAATCTTTCGAAATCCATGCAGTTCTTAAAGTCTATAAAAAGCTTGAGCTACCTGAAAATTTGTTTAAATTGTTCAAAACTGAGATAAAATCTCTTAAAGTTCTTTCCGAACATTTGAAATCTTTAAAATCGTTTGAAATCTTTAAAATATCATAAAAATCCTTTTAAATTCAGTTAAATCCGTTAAAATCTCTAAAAATAACTATCGAAATCCAAAAAATACCGTGATACATGTCGAAATATTAAGAGAACCTTTAAAATATTTGAAACCTTTAAAATTCTTGTAAATCTTCTTGAATATTTTTAAATTCCTTAACATTTTTTGAAAGTCATTAAAATCACTTAAAATCCCTTAAAATCCTTTATAATATTTTAAAATTCTTTAAAATTCCGTTAAATCGTTCAAAGCTAGTTAATTCTTTTATAATTTCGTCGTTTCTTTTTAAATATCTCAAAATCTCCTAAAATCTTTGAAAATCATTTTTTATTCGGGTAAATCGTTTTTAAATCCCTAATTTTTTGGAACATATATTGATCAAACTAAACTTCCCGCGTCCGACATTATTAGGATCTTCAAAATTTACCACTTCGTAATTGCTCCTTAAAAAATGTACACTTTAAAACTAAGCAAGCTAAAGACTTTCCATACATTTTAAAATAATAAATTATTTTTTATTTCAAAATTCCCTGTATTTTTTATTCAAAACTGTTTTGTATGAGATTTAAATTTTTAAACTATTTACATATTTTTTTGAAATTGCTAAATAATTATTTTACGGGTTGGAATTATAGAATTTCAAGAAAAAGTGGTAATAAAATTGGTAAGCATTTATTCACCTGAAAGGTGGTTTGCCAGCAAAAAAGTATATCGACGTCGATTACCCGAGAATATAACCAAATCAAGGAGCGCGGTATTTATTTTGCCGTCAATTTAAAAACGTGTTAAAATGCAAAAAAAGTGGTCTGCCGTGGGGTTGCGGGGCATGAGAGAAGCTCGGCTTGTTGGTAAGGGGCAAAAGATTGGCGAGGGGAAGGACAAGGAAGGGGTGAGGGGTGGAAATACAAAAAGGCGCCAGGGGCTTTCGCTCAATACCAGAACAGCGGCGCAAGCGCCTTCATTTTGTTTTTCCTACTTCCCCGTGTCGCTTTTGTTTTTCCAAGATGGCTACCTTCGACAACGCGGCGTCGGTAACTGGTCTCAAAGGGTGTCGCATTCTTCCCTATCGACGGCGCACAACCCCAACTAACACAAAAATACCCGCAATGTGGCGCTCTCGGCATAAGAAACTCAATAAAATGAAGTTCTTACCACTTCGGTAAAGAAATATTTTTTAGTTATATTTTTTACCTGAAAAAAATTAAAAGAAAAATATTAGAAATAATATTTTTTATGACATAAAAAAACTAATGAAATTTCTTTTCATTATTCACATTTATTTCTAAATAAAAAATAGGAAGAGATTTCTTTTTGAATTGAGCTCGTTGACAAATTTCTGGTATAAGTCTGAGCACGATCGAAATTTTTTTCCTAATATTAGGAAATTTTGCACATTTCTTTATTCATCGTGTTATTTTGAAATGACTGTAACTAGGTTTTAGTGAATTTAGTAATTTTCAAAAATATCGGTTTCACACAAAGTGCATAAAGCTAACTTGAACTAATAGAGTTTCGCAATAACAAGAGATGTATTTTATATGAAGTACACATTTTTTGTAACCACTAACCAAATTAAAATATATATGAAAAAGAAAAATTCAGTAGAATAGTTTTTAAAAAAATGCATTCCACACATACGTATATCTGTGGAATAACTATGATATTTCAGCTTTAATAAAGTTAAACCCTCTTTAAAACATTCGATTAACTATTTTGAAAGAATTTCTGCATATGAAATATAATATAAATAAGAGACATAAGAAGTCTTGGAATATATACATTTTTATCCAGTCACAACATTTTTATTCCTGTTAAGAAATGTATATTTCTCTTCAATTAAATAGAATAAAATTGTATGACAAAAAGGGAATAAGAATGATTTATTTTATACTTAAAATAAATTAAATTAGTGTTTCGGATGTCTAGCGAAGTCATATATACCTTCCGTTCTTTCTTGTTCTAGCAAAGGTTTGATTGTAATTCCATATTCTAATTTTAGATTAACCGATAATCACTGCTTGAATTGTTCAACAGGTGGAGTACGATCTTATCTATTTGATATTCATCTCCTTTGATAAAGTACCTCCTCTATTATGCCATCCTCCCTTTTATCGTGAATATCTTTGATATTGGCTTATTACAGTCTTTCAAGGTATAGTTCAATTCGATGCGTGTCAATAAAATAACATCTGTAATAAAAAACAATACATTGTTAAACTTATTTACAAAAATAATTCTTAATATTATCAATTTCTGTATGGATATATAAAAGGATGAAAATTTAAATGTTCTTTGAAATATAAAGTTATCTAAACAAAGGCTCGACAAATATTTTATTTAATAGTTTTTATTAAAATTTAAATAACAATATTTCAAAATCTAGTAATATAAGTATTTTATCTTAAATTAAATCATACAATATTAATATCTTAATTACATTAAAAGTAGTTAGCATTATATTCACAGAAGGAAAATTCAAAAACTGGAAAAAAATTTGAATTATAATGAGGTGATTAACATTTTCTTTTTAATGTTGAACCGCTGACATGTCCTGCAACCATTTGGAACTTATGGGGCTCTGGAATTATTTCATTATTTCATTGATAAAAAAACAATTTTAGTGTGCTCAATATTTACAAAAAACTACAATAAAAATATTTGATAACCTAATTTTACAACGCAAGAATCTAATAATAGAATATCAAAACAAAGCGTACTGCGGTGATTCAAATGAAAACAAGAACGCACTGAAAGAACTGCAGCAGTTTGGTATCAACAAAATCTTGAGGGTGAAAAATCTTTCATTTTTTATTATTGGGAAGAAGCAGATACTTTTGAAAAATGGCCTTGAAAATAAATTTTTTACAAGAAAATTTCTTTCTTTAGTGGGACCATATAAAAAAAAGTTTGTCCCTCTTTGCAAGAAAAACTGATAGGATACGTTTCTCTTAAAAAAATAGTTTGTTTCGTTAAGGATTCAAACTTTTTGTTGAAAATTCATTTTTTTGTTCAGTTCCACTGTTTTTTAATTATAAACTAAAATCTCTTTTTGTTCAAATATTATTTACGCATTACATTTTTCGTTGAGAAATCATCTTTTTAGACAAAATTTAAATATTTGGATGAAAATGAATTCTTTTGGTAAAATTTTGATTTTACATGTCGAAAATCTTTACACATCTTTAGAATTGTTTCAAGAATATTAGGAAAATTATATTTATATAACGACAAAAATAAATTAGCAGTAAAACCTAAAAAATAAATAATTATTCGAACTTTTTATTTTGCATTACAAATTCAAAGCTATTGATGATGCTATTCTCTTTAAAATTGATTTAAGAATTTTCTTGAAAAATAAATCCAGAATCGGGAAAGAATTCACTTCTGCAAGTTAATCTGAATCTCGTTCTTTGATTTCGCCCCAAGGCATTTGCCTACCTATGCCTGATAGGTAAACTGGCAGTGATAATTATAGAATAAATGAGAGTAATTAATTAAAAGTTCAGTTTATTCCAGGCTATCGTGGGTAAAAAATGGTTTCAAAACCGCAAATAATACCATATATCCAATAATTAGATCGTATACAATTTATTACCCTAAAGTTTCATTGTTTTTTAAATTCATTTTTGTTTTCATACGTTAGGTTCTAGATCATTCCTCATTTTTGCAAGATCTTATAATACTATTCTGCTAAAGATAATTATGTTTTAATACATTCCTGTAATTAACTTTTTTTGCCAAAAAATCCAACCAAAAAATCGTTTAACAAAAATTAAAATTGAAAAATCTCGAAAAATCCGTAGATAATGATTTTTTAAATATATTTTCCTCGTTCGCGTTTTCAGATGCGAATTCAGGTAGGCACCCAGAGCAGGTGTGTTGGCCAACTTTGACCCGCTGTAGATCGGCAGCCAAAGTTGGGCCACCTTTTATATTTATAAGATACTTTTGTCGGCCCAACCTAAACAGTCAACGTTGGCAGACAATGTGGGACCGACTATTGGCCCAACTTTGGCCCGAACATGGACCAACCATCCGGGAAACTATGGCAAATCCTTCGTTAACGAGTAACGCCGAATACCGGCCTAACTCTGGGCCAAAGTCGGCCCAGAGATCGGCATAAAGGGATTTAAACATTCTTTTTAATGAAAAGAGAAAACATTTATAAATGAATTTCAAAATATTTCAAGTAATTTTCAAAAAGTTTAAAATATTTGAAAAGAATTAAAAAAAGCAAAAGAATTTTCAAGAGATTTTAGAGACTTTAAAATACTTTTTATGAGTCCAAGAGATTTTTAATGATTTTAAGGGATTATAGATTTAATATGGTTTAAAAAGTGAGTAAAGGAATTTAAAATCTTAGAAAGCATTTTGAATGATTTAAAAAAATTAAAAAAATGGTTTAAGGATTTTCATGTAATTTAAAAATATTTTTAAGTATTTAAACAGACTTTCAGGAATGTCAAGGGATTTAACCGGAATTATTTGATTTTAAAGATTTTCAATTCATAAACGAATTTTAAAATATTTTAAAATATTTCAAAGAGTTCAAGATATTTTTAATGAGTTTAAGATGTTTGAAGTAATTTCGAAGATTTTTTGAGGAATTTCGGTAGAATTTAAATGGCTTAAGATTTTAAAGTAATTTTAAAATATAAAAAATGTTCTTGAATTCTTTAAAGTCTGTTAAATATCTTGAAATCTTCGACAATCTGTAGAAATCCTTTGAATTCTAAGTAATTTCTTAATATATATATATATGTATGTATTGATTTTTTAAAATCTTTTATAATATCTTAAAATATTTTTTAATTTAGTTTAAATCTTGTTTAATCACATAAAATATTCAATAATAATTTGCAATATTTTAAAAATCTGAAATCTTATTACATATATTATTATTAGCGTAGCAATATTTTTCATAGAATGGTTCATAGAAATTTGCAGACGGCCATGCACAGCTGTCGGTTATGTTTCAGATTTTTTTGTAATAATTCCAGCTAGGTAAGCCGAGAGGCTTTAGGCGTTAGGAATTAGGAATGCGAAGCTTATAGGGTTCTCGAACCCCAAGGTGAATAAAAATGTTCACATCTTGCGATTATAAATAGTGTAGTGATTGTATTATATATATTAAACTACCCATCGTTTTCCCTACTATAAGATTAGTTCTATAAAATTTAATGGATATTTTTATCCGTGTAATTGCCATAGTTGGTCCGATTTTGGTAATGGTTATTGCACCAATGGTCGGGCTAATGTTATAATTTCGCCGTTGGGCCGACTTCTAATAGTCACAGTTCGACCAACCATGGTAGCCAATAGTCGGCAAACAGAGTTGGGCCATAGTTATCATTTCGGTATATTTGACTGAATTCAGGTGCGCCTATGAGCTCATACGCAATGGCAATTATTCATCTATGACGTAAAAATCTTTGACGACACTCATATTACATAGCGATTACATTACCTATGACCCAGAAAAGCGGCACCTCAGGTCAATTCCACATACATGAAGAAAGCGAGAGAAAAGGAATTTGAGAGAAAAAAACTGTAATATAAAATCTCCCTTCTCCCCTTGGTGCATAATATACTATTTTTCGACCCACCCTATTCCACATGTGCTATATCAACCTTCCTGCACTTCGCATTTCAGTTCCGGAGTAAAACTCCGCATTTCCTGCAGTCGTTCGCCATTTTGAGAATCATACCACGAACTAGAGAAGGCCAGTATTTCCGGCCTCGGTTCACTTCCTCCAAATTCAAAGTGCTTCTCTCTGGAAAAGCTCAACTCGTGCGAACATGCGACATTCCCAGTCAACGGGAATCGTTCTGGCAAGATACGGGAAGTGAAAAGTTGAGTGGAAACAGGACTCAACGGGGAAGATATTAAGCATAATTTACACGTTTATCGCTTCGGAAAAGGTCGTAATACGACAATCATGTCGGAAAATGGCGCTCTCACTGTTATTTCGCCTCCAGTGGTTTTCCTGAAAACGTTCCAAACTCCTCCAACATTTTTCCACCTCCTCCTCACTTCACTCCCACACATTTCTTTCGGACGATTCAACACCGATATTTGTCTCTCTTTATCTCCTTTTTTCTTTTCCTCGCCTGCGACAACCACACTCAACTGCCTCGGACATTAAGAACGTTTCCCGGGGTGATTTAAAAGCGCGATTCTCGACCGGAGCTTTTCGTGGGTGTTGGAGCAGAAGAGAGGGCGAACACATTTTTATGTGCTCCTCTATACACGTCCAGATTAGGTTTAACAGCCTTAATTTTAAAAAATTGCTGCTGCGCGAAATTGCGTCGTTTTGCGCACTCATTCTAAGGGGGATAAAGTTTCTCGCTTTATTCTGGCGAGTCGTGAACTTCTTTTCCGACTATCTATCACTAAAAATGCGGTTCATGGTGAAGAAGAATAATCGATATTTAAAATTCAAGAAATTTATTTTAGGATAAAAATGTTAATTTTCCTTAGATAGAAAAGAGCAACTTGGCGTGGAGGCGAAGTTGACGTACCCTAATTTACAAAAATCAGTAAGATGAGCAAGCGACCTTAGTAAAGGTTCCGTATAGGCATATGCTGTTTTTCTTATTTCTATTATATCAAAAAACTGGTACAAGAAAACTATAACATAGCAAACTTTCTTTTTTCTTTTAACGCTACATACCAAGAGCAATTAATTTAGCCATTCCCGAAGAAAACCGAACAGAAACAAAAATTTTCAGCAGAACGGTCTGTAAAAAAAAATTTGTCGCTGCTTATACGTATTTTTGGCAAAATAATATGGAATAATAAACGTATAACTCAAACTATTTTATTTTTGTTTTAATTTTGCTTGCCAATAGCTTCAATTTGAATTAATAAGGAAGACAATATGACTAAAATAAGCTTGCAGAATAGGAATCTAAAAACAAAAATTTCCCTTATTTTCTTATTTAAAAAAAAAATCACTAATATAAAAATAATAAACTTATAAAATAGCAAATTTTATTTGTCATCTTAATTTTACATACCAAAATCTTCAATTTGCGGCATTTCGGAAAGAAATCGGACTAAGGTAAAATTTCATCGAATTGTGGTATTGTGGTATTAATAGTACTCTGAAATTGATGTAAAGATTACATTTTGTTTCTTCCGTGCAAAAAAAAATCTGTCTAAAAGAAAAGAGTCCAGCATAGAGGCATGAACAAATTTTCCCGGCCTTTTTTTTATTTTTAAGCCAGTGATTTGAAAAAAAAAGAAAACTGCAACATAGAAAATTTGACCTTCTATTTCAAATTTAAATGCCAAAAACTTAAATTTGAGCCATTCACAATAAAAGTCGTATTCATAGGAAATATTCCAGGATAAGGATCTAAACAAAAGACTTTTCCCGCAATTTTCTTAATTTGTAACCACTGATATAAACCAAAAATTATAAGGCATTAGATTATAGTTTCGATCTCCATCCCAAATGCTAAGATGAGCTTTAATTGGAGTCATTATCAACGAAAATTGGACTAAAAGAAATCCCGTGCAGAAATTTCCCCGGTTGGCCCTACTACAACAATGTTTCTGATCAGATCCCGGCTGTGATACCCCTGGCTGGGTTTCATTGGCAGGAACCGGTCGGGAGCCAGCCGGGCTTAATTTTTCTCGAATCACCTAGTCCAGAGCCGGCCGATTACTGGCCGAGCCAACCATGGTTAGATCTCATGTTCGGGAGCCGTCCGAGCGTTAGAATAATTTTTTTTTGGATAGAAATTACATCATTTTCAAGAGCCGTAACATTATTAGAATTGTAATTAGGTATTCCAGATGAATTATTATTTGAAAAGTATAATTCAAATACTAATTACAGTCTGTCAAGTTAAAGCGTGGGTGGCTTTACTCGCAGTCGGTAAGGTGTATCGACATGATTTTGGTGTCAAAATATTAAGAAGAGCTCCCTC
>NC_046665.1:73768558-73777042 GCF_010883055.1 Belonocnema kinseyi
AGAGGGAGCTCTTCTTAATATTTTGACACCAAAATCATGTCGATTCACCTTACCGACTGCGAGTAAAGCCACCCACGCTTTAACTTGACAGACTGTAGATCAGTAAAACAGGAATGAGCTTTATTTATTTCTTTGAAAAAAATATTAAATTTTCCGAACGTTTTAACTTATTAAACAAAACTGTTATCGATTCTGCTACGTGCAACAGCAGAAATGTTACAATTTTTATTATATTATTCATTTTCAGACAATGTTTAGTCTGTACACTTTCAAATTTACCGCCATTTAAACGCCTTCTGCGTATGGCGTCTGCGTAAACACTCAGTAATTTTCAATCTCGCACTTCGAACGAGGATGCACATTGCACTCACGCGCGTCATTTCTTCAAAGTTCGCAAATGAAATCTAGATCCGCAATTAAAATCAACCTTATTTCAGTAATCAGTCTGAAGACCCCACTTAGTGCGCGGATAATTATTTTTTTAAATTAATTATACTATTGTGTATAGACTTTTTTTTTCTTCCTACCGAACCTAAAATCACCACGTGGTTTCCAAAATAAAACAATTGCTAAGAAATTCTATTATCTGTATTTGAAATTAAACTCTAATTTCGTATTATTAACAATGTGCCTTAAAAGACGAAACAAGCTACCAATTTGTCGCCTGAAGCAACATTTTTAAACCGCTTTGTGGCCAGATTACCCGACCGGATGACGGTCGGTATTTCAAGCCGGGATCCGATCATTTTACCGTTATGTCTTTAGCCGGATGCCGGCCAGTTTCCCTGACCAGCGCCCGGTTTAAGCCGGGACTCTCCGGTCGGGACCCGGTCGGATCCCTGATTGAATTCCTACACGGGATACTTTCAGCATAATGGTATCAATAAACAAGTTTTCGTCATTTTTCTTATTTTTTAAATACGGAGATAAAAAACTATTCTTCTATACGAAGAGTTATTTTCTATCTTAATTCTATATGCCAAAAGCTTCAATTTGAGCCTTCCCCGAAGAAAATTAGACTGAAGGAAAAGCTTCCAGCAACGGGTCTACAAAATGTTTCACCATTTATCTTCTTTTTTAACCACTAATATAAAAAAGAAGACTAAAATATAGCAAATTTGTTTCTTTAATCTTAATTCTAGATGCAAAAAACTTCGATTTGGGCAATTTCCGAAGACGATCTGACTAAAGAAAAGCTTCTATCAAAGGGCTCTGAATAACCAAATTTCCCAAATTGTCTCATTTTTTAATCACTAATATAAAAAAAAGAAGTCTTTTACGTAGCAAAATGTATATGTTATTTTAATGCAAAATGCCAAGAAATTTAATTTGAACCCTGAACAAAATATGTCAGACTTAAAGGAAAGTTTCCAGGATAGAGGTCTAAATAAAAGAATTTTTCTCATTCTTCAATCACTGATCTAAATAACCGAATTTTCCTCATTTCTCTTATTTTTCTATCACTGATGCAAAAAAAAAGAAGACTATAACTTGTATTATTTTAATCTCTAATGACAGAAGCTTCAATTTTATTTATCCATGATGAAAATCGGAATAAAAGAAAGGTTCCAGGATAGTAGTCTTTTCACTCCTTAACTTCCATATCCCTTCCCTTATTCCCTGAAAATGCTTGTTGATTTAAAATTTGGAATTTAAATAGGAAGTAGATTTTTCCAAAGATTACCAGTATTTTCCTGTGCTCCTGAGTGGTCACTTTATGCGGCGAATACAAAACATCAAGGTCGTACCTTGAATATTTTTTTAGGGAAGTTCAGAGACAGACAGGCATTTTTATTTCAAGCTTATTCACAGAACTTTTTCGATAATTACTAGGTATTTTGAGAGTAATTGAATTAAATCAACAAATTACTTACATTTTAATTTAGTCTGATTTCCTGCTTTGGAAAGTGCCTTCTTTTTCTTTCCCCTTTATTATTTTTATTTATTTTTTAAGTTCAAATAGGAAAATGTAAGAGTGTGTTGCCTAAATTTGATCTTAAGATTCTTAGCTTTTGAAAATAATTTTTCGTTGAATTTCTAAAAAATTGATAATTAATCAATTATTCTAATTTGTGTACCTGTAATACTTTTGATTATTCTAAACTTGATACCCTAACTGTAACTAACACAACTATAAGAAACTCGAATGTGTTCAAGAGTTGATCCTTAGTTTCAAGATTAAATTACGGAAAATAGCATAGTCGTCAAAATGTACATGAGTATTCAAATAATTTCTAGCCTTCTTCCATACAATTTGATAATAAATTTAATTCAATGAAGCCCTTATGGAATATCGAGGAGCTGCCTCTTGCAAATACTAAACCTTTTCATCGAAACATTACTTAACTTTTGTAATATCTGCTGATTTTAAATTCCATCTCATTTCTCAAAAATGCAAATTGATTCAAATGGAAATACTCTGCACAACGCATAGAATTAACTTTCCTCCTTTGAGGCAATTCACAGCTAATTAGCAACTTCATCCTTGTCTTCTAAAAATAAGTAAAAACGGTCCAGTTTAGCCAAAACCGAGATTGAACAAGCAAACAATCTTTAAAATGTACCCACGATTTTTCAAAATTTGTCAAAAGTATAGCCGCCCAGTGGAATCCAAATTAAGTCAGGTTCCAGGCTGGTCTATAAAATATTGCCGCGAATTATCATAACATCTGAAATTAAAGGGTTGAAATTTCGGGACGGTGGTCAGTGGAAAATAATTTTGGCGAATTCGCTCTGCATGTGTGTCTCTCTATTCCAGAAACGAAGAGGCAAGGGAGAATCGTCGAGCTTTCCATAGGGGTGGTTTCCAGAACGAACTATAGGCGATAGGTGCAAGCGGAAAAGAGGAAGAGTGAGAGAGAGAAAATCGGCAGGGTAAATCGCCCTCTGCTCGCCTCTCGCAAGAGCTGCGCGTGCCGTGGACTGAAACGCCTCTCTTCGACAGTCAGTGCGCATTTTCCTCTCCTCTCTTTTCGTCGTTTCCCTGCTTCTCACACCCCACGAATTTTCCCCTTTTTTCACGATTTTTCTTTTCAAGCGTCTGCGCAGCCACGCCCAGGTCTGCAATGGCGGCGGAGGAAATTCGTCGCGGGGGCGGCGGCCTTTCTTGCCTCTTTTTCCCGCATCCTTTTTCCATCTCACTCCTACATCCTTCGTCCCAGGAGTGTACTTCAAGAGGGTCCTCGGAGCGACTACAACCAGTAGTCGGCTGAGAGACTAACGACTAACGGAGGGTCCCCCTGCCATTGACTGTTTCTGTACTTATGTTCTTCAATGTATGTGGGTCCAATGTGCATGTACTTGCTGACTAAACCCAGCCACTTGGCTCAAATGATCCCCTTAGAGAGGTGTCTCGCTATACACGGACTGCCGCTACTCTTTCTGAACACAGAGGCTTAATTCGCCAAGTATTCACTCTGAGCAGAGCTCAAATTAAATTTCCCTGTTTAGGAATGCAGGGGATAGTTCTCTTAGCTAAATAATGAAAAACAGACGGGAATATACGAGAGAAGCTAAACCCGAGCTGTGTTTAAAAGACAAGTATTTTTATTTATTTGGCCCTAAAGTTCAACTGAGTTTTCTTTTAATGGCAAATTTTCCACTGCATTTAAAGAACGAGATAAATGGATATTGAAGATCCTCATCGGGAAAAGTGCTTACTCAATTTTGTTAAATACAAATTACTTTTCTTGAAGTCAGACATCCAGCATTAATTTTAGTTATTTTCAGAAAACGGTTTGGTTGAATCAACAACTTTATTGTTGTCTGAACCATAGAATATGCACTGTGCAATTTTTCAGACATATTCTCAAAAATATTGGAATGTGAAATTTCGTATTTTGAGTAGGAAAATTTATTTTTCTACAAAATTGGGAATTTTTACATTATTTAGGAAAATTGATTGCTTTCAAAAATATTCTTGCCATTACATGTGGTAATTTTTCTAATCCCGTAGAGAATAAGGAAACACTATGGCATTTTGAGAATTGTATTACTTTTTAAGTAATTGGACCTGCATAAAGTAGGAAATACCCCAAAAGATAATAGGTAATTTTTTATTACCCATTTATAGTTTTCGTGTGAAAAAAAATTTCAATAAATATTTTTCCAATATTTGTAAAAATGGTCGTTTTTGTAGGAAATATTTACATTGGGGCCTTATAATTTGTTTTGTACGCTTACCAGTATAAATTCAGAAATAACCAGAAACAAAATAAGGCGTTTTTCCTAAACTATTGATAGTTTTCCTAATAAAATAAGAAGCATTATATTCCCAGAATTATTTTCGAGAAATGTTCCTAAATAGTGAAAAATTAAAGAAAATCGTTGTGTAGTTTTCCGAAGTTATTTTCGGGGAAATTCCCTAAGTTCCTTGAAAATTTACTGAACTCAGTAGGGATTATTCTCGATATTAGTTCCGGGAAAATTATTGCGGTTATTACGTCCCGAACAGTTTCAGTAATTTGTTCGAAAAAATTTCTATATTGTGGTTCTTTTATAGACAATCTTATAGACAATTTTATTGACATATCTTAATTTTTTGGTTGTTTTACCAAAAAGTTTTGGTAGATGGAGTATTTGTTTGATTTGAAATAAAATTAAATAGACCAATCAAATACTTTATTAAATCAATCAAGATTGTTTTATTTTAAACAAATTTTCATGTATATCCAAGAAAACAGTTTTTCTTAAGGAAAATTGGAGCAGAGCCTAAATTAAATTTTTCTGTTTAGGAATGCAGGGACAGATTTCTTGGCGTAATCTAAAAAAGCAAGTAAAAAAGAGCAGGTTAAGAAAAAGGATTTTCATTTATTTCGGCCTACAGTTTGACTGAGTTTTTTTTGCACATTTTCCACTGCATTTACAGAGCGAGTTGAATGGATATTGAGGATCAATATCGGAAAAAGTGCTTACAGCAACTTTTTTTTAGCGATTTTGACGAGTCTCTAACGATTTCGTTAAATTTTTTTTTTCATTAAATATACAAATTTCTTTTCTTGAAAATAGGCATATATTATTAAATTCCTTAGATTGAATAAAAATTATTAGCATTTTTCATATTCAGAACGATATTATTTTAATTTTTATAACGGAACAAAACAAAATACAAGTAAGATATTTCCATTTCATAATCCTCGAAAAATATGGAATTAAGGGAGTAATCATCGATATTTATGTCTTATGTAACAAATTTCTTCTTTCAGCTGAAATATCTTATATTATTTTGTTAAAATCAACACTATGATATAAGCATTTTTCTGCAGTTGATTATAAATTAATCAACTTAAATTACTGAGTGATCTTCTGATGTAATATGTGAATTACTGAAAAATAGGTCATGGCATTTATAACGCATTCCATTGTCTGATTCATTGTTCGATTCTGACGAGTCGCGTGCTTCTTGCAACACTCTAGTGGTATTCGTCAATTTTAACGAGCGTTCGGACAAACACCTACAGGGATATCGATACAGTTGCCTCTCTGAGAGAGGGAATAAGGTCGTTGAATTCATACCAACGTGCTTAATCAATCTTGCATTTCTCACGAAATCACCCTCTATCCTAGTGATATACTGATCGTCACAGAGTCACTCAGATAGTTATTTCTTTAAATATCGATGTTAACATGTAGCTCATTATTTATCTAGTGATTAATAAGTTTTTGCGTTCTAGATTTGTATAAAATAGACAAGTTAACTATAATCTACTAGCAGAATAACAAAAATACAAATAAAAGTTTTATCATGACTTCTTTCTATCCTTAGAATACCAGTGAGAAAAAAATTACGAGCATCACTGACTGAAATGTTATGCTTAGAAAAACATTCACGACAACTAGATATTTTCATGACATCATCTTGATTAGTATTATCAAGGAATTTCTATTATCATGATGGTCAGAAATCGCACAAGTTAGTTAACCAGCTAAGTAGAAAAGTCGAGTTATCGTCAGACATGCGACTAGATCTTTTAAAAACCACGTTTAAACTCTTAAATCGTAATTTCTCATCGTTGATCAATAGAATAATGGAAATATAATGGTAACATTATTTTTAATTATATTAAAAACTCTTGCAAAAGTTAATTAAAAGCAGTTTCTCAGCTATTCATTAATTGGAAACAAGGAAGTGACATATCTAATTACGAAATCACTGTGACAAACACATAATCTAGAGATCGACTATCATATGAGTTGATGACGTAAATGCTTGCGATATCGAAGATTACACTTTAATTATGTTTATCAGTGATCAATGAAACTAACGTGATTAATCAAGAGCGTTCTGCTTTGCTGCGTACCTATCGTTTTCCCACCATTGCATGTTTAACTCGCAAACTTAAATACAGATTTCTGCATTATCATATCATTCTTTAAGTAAATAAGCAATAACCAACGAACAATCTTTCATAGTGTATTTTTTTGACGGAAATTTATTACTAGCGATATACTGCGCATGCGCAAGTATAGAAGAAAGACATTAGTAGTGAACTTTGACGATCCTAGTTTTATCTTACAATCGCCCCATCCTCCCAAAAGTAACCTGGCCAAAAATGCTCTTAAAGCAGCAAGCCAAACATATTAATTTTTAAAAATACAGTTGAATAAAAGTAATCATTTTCGTTCAAGAAAGATGAATTTTCTGCCATAAAAGATGAATTTTCTACAGAAGGAATAATTTTCAACCTGTTAAATTAAAAGAAAATATGTGAAGTTTTAAGAAATAAGTCAACTCCTCAATCTAATAAATGAATTTTCAATCAAGGAAAATATATTTAAAACCAAATGATTATATCTTCAACTAAAAAGTATATTTTTCGAATTCAAAATAGAATTTACAGAAAAAATGAACGCATTTTCTACTAGTTAAATTCAACAAAAATTACGAATTTTTAATTAAATATTTGAAACTTTAACCAAATAGAATTACTTTTAACAAACAATGTTAAGTTTGAACTCGAAAATATGAGATTTCTATGAGAAAGTTCTACCAAATAAATAAATTTACAAAAAAACTATTTGATTTTTAATCCCATAGCTGAATTTTCTATTAAAATAGTTAAATTTGCAACCAAAGAGGTCAATATAAAAAAATGAGTTTTTAACAATGTAGTTAAATTTTTAACAAATCTCTTGAATATTCAACAAAAGATGGTAAGTTCTTAATTAAATAGTTGAATTTCCTAACAGAAATATGAGTTTTCTACCAGGAAAATTAATTTCCTACCAAATAGTTTAATTTTGAAACAACCTGAAAATACGAATTCTCAACTAAAATAATGGATCTTGAAAAAACAACTTTAAAAAAAAAAGTAGTTTCACTTTATGCCAAGTATTTAATTTTTGAGCAAAAAGGATGAACTTTTAACAGAGAAGATTCATTTTTTACCAGAAGACGAATTTGCAACTAGAATGCATCAGTTTTTAATTCCAAATATAAATTTTCAATCAAAAAGATGATTTTTTAACCAAGAAAATCAGGTTTCTAAAAATGGAATATTTATATTTTAAACCAAAGAGATGTATCTTCAATCAAGAAAAACAGTTTTTTTAACAAGTTAAACCTTTAACAAAGAAATTAAAATGATAAATATAAAGAAGTGAAAAGTGATGGCCTTTTAAAAAGTAGTTTTATTTTCAAGAAAATATTAATCTTTTCAATCAAATAGTTGCATTTTTAATCGAAAGGGATTACTTTCGAATCAACAATATAATACTAGACTTTTCAGCGCAAAATGGTTAGATTGTCTAATTTGGTTCTATTCATTGAGTTCGCATTTGAACCAAATAATAATAATAATAATAATAATAATAAATAAATAACAAGAAATAATTCTTTCAACAAAATCGCAAACTTACTTCAAAATTATCATCGGGAAACGTACTAAATGTTATCTAAGTATGTAGCGTTACTAGCGCTTATGCCCTCCCCTCTGAAATTGGTTACATAGTTTATGGACAGCCCTTTCGTCATATTTTAATAATAATGATGAATAATTTAAATTTGGCATGGGATCTGAGAGATATTATACGCTACTGTTCATGGTTTTTTTTTGTTTTTCAGGAGAAACGTGGAGCCCGACTGTTTGGAGGGGACATTACGAGGGTTGCGCAGACCGAGCCTAGCGAGAGAGCTTTTCATGCGGAATGAGGCGCGGAAAAAAGTTTGGAGAGGAAAAACATGGCGATCGAGAGGGAAGGAAGCCGGACAACGCAAGTCAATCGTGCGTCTCTTAATAGAAAAGTGGGGTCGATTTATGGGTTATAGGCAAACTGTACTCCTACCATATTCTACCTCATCGACCTTTCTCGAATGATCGGCTAGCAGATATCACTTTTTCGTTTCCACCACCTTTATTGTTGGTGACGAGATGCATCGGCCCTGACCTCCTTCATAATCGTAGACTCAATTTGTGTACACTTGTGCACATTTTTCTAGCTTACTTTCTACTTAGGGATCTCGTATAAATTACGTAAGGTCTTTTG
>NC_046665.1:73777084-73778618 GCF_010883055.1 Belonocnema kinseyi
TTTTCTATGGGTGTGTACAGAAATTAAGTCACGATATTTGGAAACTTTTTACACCCCTCTGCTTTTTCATCAGAGATCTTCATACAAAGGCCCTTTTTAAGGCAAAATGGTTTCTTTGTTTTCATTTGATGATAGCCTGAACTGAAACACAAAACGTACAAACGTTATATTATAACAGACAATACAAACCAAAATGCTCTTAAAATAGGCAAAATTTAGTAATTTTTTATAAGCATAGTGGAATAATTTTTTTAATATAAAATTAATGTATAGGTACCATATTGAATTTAATATAAAACGTTCAAGATTTCAAGCTGATATGTATATTGCATTTTCAACAAAATAGTTGAATTTTCAACCTACAAAGATTAAATTTAAACGAAATGGTCGATTTTTTAAAGAAAACGATTAAACTTCATGCACAAACATCTGCAGATTTAAAGAAATGATTGAATGCTTACGATAAAATAATAAACTTTTTAAAATACACTTAAATTTTAAACTAAGAAACATAAATTTTCAATCCCAAGGGACAAACTGACTATCCAAATTGACGCATTTTCAACTAAACAGTAGCATTAAAAAAACGTGACTTTTTAACCAAATTGTTAACAAAAAATATAAAGTTTTTATATATAGTTAATTTATATATAGTTTAACTTTGAGGTGAACAAAAAAAACAGTGAAAGCAAGAAAAAGCAAGAAAGGTTAATTCTGAACGAAAAATATAGTGGTTGATATTATAACTATAAAAAGATCTTAATTTCAAATGAAAAGTCATAAAATTTAGCGCAAAAAATATAATCGTTGACATTTGAATCAAAAACGTATTTTAATTTTAAATCAAATATAGTTAAACTTTTCTAAAAAAGACTAATCGAGAAAAATGTTAAATCGCCAACAAAAACAGATTAATTTTTACTCTAACAGTTGTACCTTAAACTAAACAATATCAAACTCAAAACATGGTAGAAATTTCCAGCCAAAAAGTCTAATTCTCTTCAAGACCGTTTGTTTTCGACTGATAAGTTAATTTTCAACCAAATTGCATTTTCTATCGTAATAATTCAACTTTGAACCAAGTAGTTAAATTTTAAATCTAGAAGATTAATTTTTTTCTAAAAAATACGAATTTTAACCAGAAAATATAAATTTTCAGCCAAATAGTTAAACTTTTAACTAAGAACAATTAATTTTTCACAAAAAATGAAATTGTTGAAATTTTAGTTAATTTAATATTCGAATAAAAGAAAACGATCTGTCAACAAAAGAGTTGAATGTTCAACCAATAAAATTTTTGTTAAAAGTTTTGTTAACAAAGAAAAGGATCAATTCTCATTGCAAATTTTAATAGTTGAAGTTTCAATTTGGTTAACAAATTTAATTAATTTATAAAAAGTTTCTCGTTTTCAAAACATGTTGAAAATTCGTCTCTTTGAATTAAAGATTCATCTTTTTCGTTTATGAATTCATTTATTTGGTTGAAAATTCTTCTATTTTGTAAAAAGCTGCTCTTTTTATTATTGTTATATAT
>NC_046665.1:73778718-73797012 GCF_010883055.1 Belonocnema kinseyi
TTATTGTTAATTAATAAGACAGAGTGAGATTTACCCCTCCCTCAAATAGTTTTTCATTATTTTCAGATAATCGCTAAATTAATTTTTGAGAAAAATGTTGTCGGCAATAATTAATTTTTAGTGACAATTTAAAGCTTCCCCCTATTTTTCTATATGTAGAGCACAATTCAAGATACAAATTGAGCTAGCTTAAAGTTTTGAAAAATCTCGACTTGCTCCATAATTACTCCGATTGATAATAATTAAAAAATTACAAAACTTTCTGAAAACTACCAATAATAGGGAATTTTTCCCAACATTTCAAAGCTTGGGGTCAGATGAGAATTTGAAATTTGCCTATGTCTATCTGGAATCCTTTCATAGAACTTCGGCTTCAATTCAGTTATTCTGATAATATATTCAGAAGGATCAAAATATTGATTAGTGTTAAGTTTCGTAAAAAAAAATTGTCCAACGATTAGAATTATTGTTGATTCCAATCTACCTATTGGGATTCATTCGATATTCATATTGTTATTATGAATTGAAAAAAATCGATTATATCTTTAATGATATAACATTCAAAAATATTTATGTATTGTAAATAGTGAATGAAAATAAATTCAAGGTTATCCACGGTATATGATAGTTCATTTCAAAAGTTGCATGATTTATTTCTTTTAAATAAGTCCTAAGGTGAGTGCTATTTCAGTATACATTTTATGCCTAGGAAAATTTATAATAAGAAAAGCTTTTTTATATTAACTCTAGACCTTTTTAGTGTACATGAAAAAAATGTATAAGTACAAGGATTAAATAAAGAATTCTCATGAATTTTTCAATTTATATTTCGTAAAATTATGAATTAGTTTATTTCTTAAAGATGCATGTTAATTAGGAGGATTAGGAAAATCTAGCCTCATGTGAAGTGCATTGAACTGTTAATATTTTTTTATAAGCGTGAGGGACTAAAATGAAAAATTCAATATAAGAATAACAGCGAAATCTAGTTGAAAAATATGTAAGTTAAGGTTTCCAAAAAAATCAGGGAGCATACAAAAATGGTATTATTGTGCTTCCATCCAATTATTTTTGTTTTTCATTAATTTTTCAAAAAATAAAAAATTTCAAAACCTTTTCGTAACTTGAGCGTATCCTTTGATTCTATTGATCTCCAGAGTCATCTTTTATTAATTTAGTAATCTTAACGAATATCCCAAAACTTTCCCTCATATGCCAAATAGATTCATGTTCTAATGTCCTCTTCTTTGGCTCTGCGTTTTGTACACTACGTATTCAGATGATAGAACTGTACATGGCAGAAAATTTTAAAAAATTTTCAATGATGATTTGAAAAATATACATTGATTTTTTAAATAATTTACCTGACGCAACAAATTATTCTTTTTTTATCTTGGATATGGTATTCAATAATATTATTTTTAAGCCACATGCGACTGAGTATTTTAAATAATTAAAAAAGCTATTTTTAAAATGATAGCAAAATTCATATCTTTTTATAGAATCGATAAGAATATAGCAATTAGAATTCTTTTTATGTAACTATATGTGGTTCAGCTTCATTTTAAAAAATAGGAGTTATAACATGATTATTCTCTTGAAAAAACATTTTCTTAAATTCTCCTAATAATAATAGGGTTAGCCAAAATAAAAAAATTACAAAAAATCAAAAACCGAAAGAAATGCGTAGTTTAATTACAAAAAAAAACTCTGAAATTACGTTTTGAGGTAGAAAATTTTCCTCCGCTATCTTAATGAGGTCGAATTTAAATTTCATTTATTTATATGCCATTTTTTTGTATTGATTGTTAATACAAAATTAAAATTTAAATAAAGAAATACATTTCTTAAGATTCGTTTAATTTTGTTTAACGTTATAAAATTTTTTAGTATCTTATATGACGTTGTTTAGTTGGCACTGAAGAAACAAGTTATAATTTCCTTAGACCTAAAAGAATGTCTTTTTCGACTTTTAGGCTTTCATAAAAGGACAGAGAACACTAAAATCAGACATTTTTAAGAAGTGTAACGTTTATGATATTTTTTTAGATTTTTATTTTGAAGAAGTCCTCCGAGATTTTATTAGTAATGAAATGCAGCAAATAAAGAAAATTTTCACTTTATGCTATATTATGAGATGGTTGAAGAAGGTTTGAAGTTTTAAATTAAAATCAAGGCGTACTTCTGACATTTTTGAACATATTTAGAGTTTTTATTGTATGATTCAATCTATTAGTCCAATTCCGAATTAATTGTTTGAATAATTGAAATAGTTAGGTGTACTGATTTGTCAGTTAAAATATGGCATAATCAGTTTTCAACATTTTAAACATTTATGTTATTGTATATTAAAAAAAAATGAAAAAAATGTTCATAAAAAAAAGAAAAATGTTCTAATCCTGTATGTTGGTCAACATTTTTTGAAAGGATTCCTTAAACCGAATGTTCTTTGACAGCTTTTTATTTTAACTACAGTTTGAATGTTTTATTGCATAAAAAGTTCTAAAAAAATCAAATACACGTTGAGGTAAAATAAGTCTTTCAAGATATCATTCTTTGATACAAGAAAAAAATACTATTTCGCATTTTAGATACAATTTAGTCAGAATTTTAACGTGGTAACAAATTTTTAACCTTGAAACATGGATATTTTTTCAAGTTTTTCTCATTTAATGAGGAAAAATAATATATTTTTTTCCAGATTTTTAGCAAAAAGATTTATGTTATCATGTTTTATAGCAATCTTCAACTTTAATTTTTTCAAAAGGAAATAATTTTTTAGATCAAACTTTTATTGTATTATTCAGTGTACCCATATCTCGGGATCATGTTTCTAGTCGCGATCTATAGCCGTATTTGAAAACAAATGAAATTTTAATCTCAAAATAATTTTATTTTATTTTTATACTGAAAACTGAATTTTTATCGCAATCCACAGTTTAGCCTGGTCCAATTTTAGGTTATTATTTAGCTTAGTATTACTTTGAGATCGTCAGCTTCCATATTTATTTCAATAAATTTGGAAAACTTTTTTTCATCAAATTTTTTTGAACCTCATGTCACGAACATTACAGCTCGGAAGTGAACAGTTGCTTAATCTTTAAACAGTGATTTCGATTTTACAGAATGTTTTTTCACACTTTGGAAAAATTTCCACTCCGTTAATTATCTATTTCTGTACTATCACATCATTTGAAATAAGTATGTATTTTTACAACATCATCATTTACAAAAATTTGACTTTTACATAAATAAATTTTTAAAACAGGAAATTGCGTACATTTCATTTAAAATTATGAGTAAAACAAGCTTAAAATATGAAAATATAACAATTTTATATAATTTTAAGAATGCGATATTAACTAAAGAATAACACTCAAATGTAAATTGCGTTTATACAAAAAGTTATGTAATTTGTATAGATTTAATCAAATTCACAGATGTGTACCATTATTTTGTGACGAAAATTTTTAAGCAATTATATTCTTTTCAATTAACTTGACCTTACAACCAACAACAATCATCAACATTCTCAAAGAAATGGGTTTTTGAGTGCCAATGCAATACAATCACTCAGCAATTTTTCTTTTGTAATGAAAAATAACTTAAAAATGAATTAAATTACTTATAAGAAGAAGAGAAATGTATGTTGGGACAAAAAACCATTTTTTTGAACCAAAGAAATTTCTTTTTACCAAAGGAAATTTCTTTGATTCCAAGACACTTTTTTTGACTGAGAGCCAATCCATATTTGTCGTTGGGTCAAATAAATTTCCTTCATTCAAACAAATATTCTTTGAATCAAAGAATCTTTTTTCTAAGTAGTGGTTGATCAATAGAGAATGACCTGCCCTTGAGATTTTTGGTGCAAACGTAAGACATTGAACGATTCGCATTTACTTTTAAAGAATTACGTTTTGCTCTATACAAACGGCTTCCCTAAAAGAGCTGCGTATACACAAAAGATATTTGTGCGTCCAATTAAAAATAAAGTAACAAGCGAAGTGAATAATTAGGTTAACCGTATCCAGTCTCTGAACTTTTGAAGCCATTTCAGTTCATCGCAGCAGAAACTGCGACTCAAAGCTCTCAAAGACTCAATTGAAAAACAATTCTCGATCTCTTTGACTCGATGATATGCGCAGTATCCCAGACTGGCGCATCATACTATTATTATCGAATGCACGGATTGTATACGATACTTTGTGCTTCCGTGTGAGAAGGAAAAGAACGTATGTTCCGTTTCGATTGAGTAGTCCATTCGATGAAATGCGTTTGAGTCCAGACTCGAAATTTCGAGTCTCTCTGATACGCTCCGAGGGTGGCACAGCTGCGTCGAACGCTGGGGAAAATTAGGATTCGCGCGTGTGTGTCTACTTTTTTTCCCGTTGGGCAGGAAGGTCGTTCGTTGGCAGGGAGAACGAGATGAGCGAGGAAAAGAGGCCGAGAGGAAGAGACAAAAAGAGAAGAAGGAAGCAGGCACGGCTCTACAGGGCGGTGAAAACCGGCGATCACATCCCTCCCAGAATTTTCTGACTTGTCTCAACTTATTTCTTTTTCTTTAGGAAATGTAGAAAAATTATACAAAATATTAATATTTGCAAGATTGTAAAAGATTATGTTTAATGATCTTCTTTCTAGTTTTCATGCAACATTCTTTTACTTTCTGCCGAATTATTGTGAAAAGGGTGATGGAAAATGGGAAAGCTATCTGAAAAATATTCAGTTGATAATGATTGTTCATTTTTTTTAAATTACTGGGAATGCTTTTAAACTATTTCATACTCTTTTTAATTCATTTAGGTTTACTGAAATTTTATGAATTCTTCAGAATTGCAAGATATATCTAAATTCATCTTAGTTCTCTGAATTATTTGAATGCCTTGAATTCATGGAATTTCCTGATTTCTAAGAATTCTGATAAGTTCAAAGTCTTTAAAATAATGCAAAGAATTCAGAAGATTTAGAGAAACTCTGGGAATTTAGAGAATTAAAAGAAATCAGGAATTTAGAATATTCCAGGACTTTAATATTCAAAATAATCTAAAATCCCTTTGAATTCTTGAAACATATTAAAATTATTTAAAAATATTTTCCAATGTTTGGACGTCCTTTAAATTTCTTAAATCTTGTGAATAAATTCTTTGAAATTCATCAAAATCAGTAGTGCAGTCGAGGCCTGGCAGACCTTGGAATTACATTATAAAGATATATTCATCTCAACGAAACGTGGATTATATTGTGGTTCGGAATTTCTTGACTTCAGTGAATTATGTTTGTGGGATTTTTTCAATTTATAAATTGATTTTGTTGAACTAATTCATATTAAATCGCCCAGATAATCCATGCTAAAGTCACATTAATATTTGTGACCTAAATATTTTGCTTTTCAAAGGGACTGAGACGACACTTATTACACTGAATTGTCGAACAAATTTATTAAAAATATTTTAAGTATTTGAATTTTAGAAATTAAAAACGCAGATTATCAATAATTGGTCCAAATTTCTGTTAAAAGTGTGATCTTTTTTAATATAATTTACGTATTGGAATTTTTCTTTCTGATTTGGTACAATTTCTTGTCCTCATGCGAAATTCAAAGAAAAATTTTTAAAAATTCAAAGTGACAAAATGTCTGTGGTTTTTCTAAAAATATTGAAAGTCAAATTATTGAAAAATCAACGGTTTTTTTCTCTTGGTTTTTTTCTAGATTCCTTTTAATATAAAGAGTATATTTCATAATATTTTGTTATCTGCTTGTGCTTTGGTGAGATATTTTTAGTCTGAAACACAAACATTTGACCTCCAAATTTATTTATTTTTAACAGTACAATTTTATCATGTCATAAAAAAGCAAAAAATAACCTAAATTAAATTGTGACAACTTTCACATGAAACTGCTTTTACCCTTACTATTTTTACATGTAATGTTTACTGCTTTTACATGTAAACTTGTTGCAAAAATCTTAAAAAGAAACAGTTGTGTTCTTGTTTTTCAGGCAAACAAAAATTTACTCTACTCAGCAAGGCTCTGACACAGGGTAGAATATCCTGTAATACATTCTTTACATTAGGACGAATTTAGAGGGGAAAGAATCAATAGAAAAAAGGTAGAATTCTGAATAAATCGACTGAATATTTTCATACAAATCGCGGAATTTTGTCACTTTTCAACTTAAAAAAAAATTTTCAATGGATTTCCAAAGAGGACGAGAAATTCTATTAGAATCACAAAAAAAGTCACATACCTGTATTACATAAAAAATACCACACTGTTAAACAACATTTGGACCATTCTTTATAATCTGCATTTTCAAATTTCATGATTCAAACATTCATAACTTCGTGGAAAAAATTTCAGCAAATATTTCAGGCACGTTTCGACCGTGTCGTCTTATTTCCTTTGAAAAAAACGTTGAAAAACTCTTAGTATAGGACTTGTATTTTTAAGCAGATAAAAATTTCGAAACATCAACAAATTCATTTCTTGGCTTATATTATATGTCTGAAAAAGTTAAAAATTTGACAAGATTAAGAAACATGATTAAGATGCTGAGAAGGATGTCTAGCATTTTGTGTTTTGCTTTCTTCTTGGTAAAAATTTGCAATTCCTAATTAGTGCTTATGTTGTAGGTTTCATTTTATTCCTTGAAAGGTTTTTCACGGATATCTTTGAAGGTTTTTATGTCGAAAAATTTGTTCGGGAAGTATACACTTGGTAATTTTTTAAATTATATTTTTCCTTAATAACATTTTAGTGATAAAAAAGTACTAGAGACATTTTTAGAAAAACTTTCAAGGAATCAAATGAATAAAATGATTAAATGAGAATTGCAGCTTGTACCTGAAAAGAATGCTTAAATTTAAAGTCTTAACGAACTAGTGCCAGGTAAACAATTTCAACCTGAAATATATATATTCAAGTTCGCCTTCAGTTCTATTCCCATAATAGTTACTATTACCAATAGAAATATTTTCCTTCATTTTATTAATAATTTTTAACAATACACATTTTTGAACTTGAGACCACTTTAGTACATCCTTATAAGAGTTCTAATGCCTGGAATGCTGTGAGTTTGTAGTTAAGTATTTAATATTCAGATTAAACATTTTTTCAGGTATGAAAGTTTTAATTTTTGAATATTTATTACTTAGAAAAATATTTATTAACCGGGAAATGATCAGAAACTTTTTTGTGTTTAGAGGATACCCTTAAGGATTTACTTGTCTTGATCCATGCCTGAGAAAAACAGATAAATAGAGAAGGAGAAATACAGAGAAAAAGAGACAGCGAAAGAAAGATAAAACGTGAGGGTGGATAGAAGAGTGCAGAGGATTAAAGAGGGGAAGGCGGAGGGCATGCTGGATACCGAGGGTCGATAGGTGGACAGCGACCACCAAAAAGCTCACGCTCGACCTGGGGGTGGCAGTGGGTGCTGTTTAAATATCCAGCGGAGAATGTTAAACAGTTTGGTCGTTGTAATGAAAAAATGTCCTCCGATCGCTTTGAGTGTCCTCCTATATCCCTGATCCTCCTGCAATGACCTGCACCCGTACGTGACTTTAGCCTCCTGATCACATTTTTCCAGAGTGAAAGGACTTTTCCCACTATTCTCCTCGTCGCCGACGAACATAAAAGTCAGCGTGAGATTACAGGTTTCAAATGTTACGCCAAACACTTGAAAGTTGTAATGCAGATTGACCAAAATGATATATTGATTTTTTATAAAAAGGACAATTTTTCGCAGATTTTACTGAAAACAAATGTCATCAAATACTACTCGATAATGCTTGAATTAAAGGCGTTATCTCAATAAAAGGTAGAATACTGTCCAGTATGAGGAACGCTGGTTTTTAACATTCGCCTAATTGTTTAGATTTTTTTTTAAATAAAGCAAAAAACTAGATGTGATTTCGATATCGGGTGTTTTTGCTTCGTGTTTACTTGAAATTGTATGTGGCGCATTCGATGAGCACTTTTCATCCGAATTGTGATTGATTAACAAATATATATTTGCTTCCTCATGGTTTGAGACTATTCAGTATTGAAGTACAAACTTTCCTTGCGAATTTTGAAAAATTTCAATAGGGACAAATATGCTAAAGTTCCCTTCCACGTTATGTTATGTTGTGTCAAACAAAAATTCTGCTGAAATAGGACCGAAGTACCAAAAAAGTTAAAAATATGACCCGTTTCACCAATAATTTGTATCGAAAAAAATTAAAGGAGAAGTCGCAATTTATTCTTTTTAAATTTTCACTATTATATTTTGTAAAATTCTGAATTAAGATTAAATAAGTCTTTTTGGGATCTTTTGTCAGGAAAAAAGTTCTGCCAAGAAATAAAAAATTTAGTGAGACTTTTCCGGTACTTTTGCCCTTAAAAATGCCTGCTTACAACCAAAACAAAAAATTTAATTCGGTGCCTTTTTCTAAAAAATTCACGTTAGTACGGGGAAAATCTTTTGCAATTTTTTGGCAGTTCATTCATATTTCAGCAGTTGTTATTTGGAACACGAGTTCCATCAGTACTTGTGAAAATTTCAAAAAATAAAATAAAATGGACCTTTTTAGTAATTTTCTGCCTTTTTCAACTTTTCAAATTTTATAGAAAAGTCGGTACTTAAATACTGATTTCTCGCCAACTGAGTTATTAAGCGGGACTTTTTCCAGGATCTCGATGGAATCCCAATGGGACTTTTTTACTCGGACAACCATTCAAATTTTTTAAAGAATATTAGGTTAATCAATTCGTTTCAAAAAAAGATTTTTTTATCCTGACATTAACTTTGAATTATCTTAATCAAAAAAAAAGTTTTGATGAAAAAAAAAATTTCTTGCAAGAACTGCAAATCACCTTAACTACCTCACTTTTCAATCCAATGTATTGATATTATAGTTTAATCGAATTATTTAGAATCAAGGAATCTTTTATGTTCTTGTGTAAATTTTGAATTACGTTAATAAAAAAGGTTTTACTACAAAAAAATTAATATAATAAAAGACGATAAACTCCTTACACATGGACTAAATAAGTGTCCGCGGTCTAAACCTGTTAACTGAAATTTCAGAAATTTTACACGGCGAAGGAAAATCGTTACGTGGACCTATGCTGTAGATGCCAAATCGCGATTTTTGAAAATCCATTTAAAATGAAACTAAAATGAAACTTGCCGTTTCGTGTGCGGGATATTCACTGCATATAAAAAATGACCCAGAAAAAAAATCAATTACGAAAAAATGTGAGTTAATAGGCCTAGACCACGGGTCCTTCAAATGTAATACTATTGTTGGTCAATTTATTCGGCTTAAATCAAGCAATTTTTTTCTATTATTACAGCAGCTTTAAATTATGTTACTATAAAAAGTTTTGATCGACAGATTTGTCAGAGCTGATAAATCACCATAATTTCTTTACTCTTCAATAAAATGTATTAAGAGTATAAATTAATCGCTTCGCCTCAATTCAATGAATCTTTCATATTCATGTATGAATTTTAAACTATGTATATAAAAGAAACTTTTACTTTAAAAACTAATTTTTAAATATTGTAAAGTATAGAAATAACTTACTGTAATTCACGAACACACTGAAATACACACTTTTTTGTAATAGCCCCTTACGGAATCAAATAAATTACTCCACTTAGGGCTAATTTTTTGTAGAATTTTAATATCTTTCTAGTATTCTCTATAAAAATTAAATGTTTTATTTTATAAAGGTTATAAGTAATTTAGCGAAAGTCAAAAAATATACTTCCTCATACTACTCGGTACATTACATTCTCATCGGAGATTAACTACAGTCGATTGAATAACAATTATTTTATTATATGAATCATATACTCATTTAATCATTTAATCGTTTATCAATAAAGTAAACAAATTGAGGAATTTGTATATGAGAAAACATATTTGTGAATTAATATACCTGTGTAGGAATTCCGTATTTCGAAAATAAATTTGATGTTACCATAATCCTGATATGTATGAATTTGTTGCAAAATAAAATAAGCTTTATATTCACACAGAATATTCAATATATTTTATAGAAAATATTCAGTGACTGATTTTCAAAAAATTGGGGGATTTGGAAAAGGAGACGGAATAATCGTCCTAAAAATTCGGGATATTGCTAAGCAATAATAAAAAAACCAATAATGGTAAACCTAAATTTTAAGATACAAAAATTAATCTTTAATCAAAAAGACGAATTTACAACAAAATATTTTCAACTAAATAGTTTAAATATTATCTATCTATCAGATTCTATTAATACCGTTCGCAATTAATCGAAAAAAATGAGAAAAAGGAGAAGTTTCTTGAAAACATGAAAAATAGCAATTCTTTGAAAAAGGATGCTGAATGAAATAAGGGAAAAAGTGTCAAATCTGTTTAGAGATTCTTTAGGGGATGTGTGTCTAAAACGGCCAGTTGAGAATTAAAAAGAAGATTACTTTTAAATGTTATATATCAGGTAATAAGAAATTATGTTATAGGTCATACTTTTGATTATAATAAACATTGAAAACGTTAAAAGTCACAATTAAACCATTTAAGTAAGTACACAATGTCGAGGTAAAATGGCCAGGTTTTTGGTCGCCTTAGCCAAACACGTAGTTAAAATGGCTATTCAAATTAAACATTAAATTACAAACTTGCTTATTTTCTAATAAGCTTTGTTAGGAAAGTTGTTAAATTATTTCTGACAGAATTTATTGTATGTAGATAACTTTTTTATATCCGAAATATATTATAATAACGAAATTTTATAAAGTAAAAGCTGGCTCGTATTTTTCTGAAAAACGAAAAAATAGACGTATAATCAACAAAAACAGCGATTTTTCAGGTATATTTTTGCAAACAAAATATATTTTCTCGCCCGGTGGACTTAACCAACATATTTATACGTCTTTTGGGTCGCTGAATTCGAATCTGAGGCCCAAATAACCAATTTGGCTCATACTTTTTCGAAAATCGCAAAAATAGACGTAAAATCGACGAATACAACAATTTTTCTTGTATGAAAATTTTCATGCCTGGTGGTCTCATATTGTTGGCTCATATTTGATTGAAAAGTGCAAAAATAGAGGTAAAATCGACGAAAACAGCGGGTTTTCGTGCATATTTTTGCAGAAAAAATATATCTTTATCCCCGTGGACCTATCCAGCATATCCTTATGTTTTTGGAATCACTTATTATGAATCTGGGGTTCAAATAACCCAGTTGGCTCATATTTTATCGAAAAACGCAAACTTAGACATAAGATCGACGAAAACCTTTAAACCTTTACGTTCTTCGACTGGGATTTTCGTTCACTGTAGATTCCCTTTGCATCTCACGTTTCGGGGTTTTTAATTTGCGTTAGTCTCCTTGCATGGCAAGAGTAGGATTTTTTATAAATAAGTTTTATTTACTTTTAGCGTTACCCGGGAACAACGACGTGAACGTAGTAAATTATTTTCCCTTTGGGGTGCTTTATTAACGTGAGTCCCCTTGCCTCTCACGCTTATAGGGTTCTTTTATTTTTTATTTTTCTTTATATCGCTCGTATCGAAACCTTTTGTCCTCAAAAGACCTACGTAGTGGGTTTCGCTTTCGTTTCGTACCTTCATTGACTTGATCTCGTTTTAAACTCCAACAGTAGACAGCTATCATGTTGATATCCCAAAATCCCTGATATCGCCTCTCCATCTTTTTTATATCCTGGTGGAAACGTTCTACTTGCTCTTTACTAAAGTCTCCCACGTTGTCTGGAAACTTATTTATATGCGAATGAAGAAAATGTAGCTTCAAATTCATACGGCAGCCCAGTTTACCAAAGTTTGTTACCATTTCTGAAACCATATTTTGATATTCTGGACTTTTCTTATTACCTAAAAAGTTTTTTACAACATTTCTAAAACTAAGCCAGGTATCTTTTTCTGTGCGAGACATTCTGGATCCTGCAACATTTTTCTTATCTGCGGTCCATCTGAAAACCCCTCTTTTTATTTTGCTTCGGAAAGTTGTGGAAATTGATCTTCCAAATACGCATAGCAATCGCCAGCATTGTCAAGCGCTTTCACAAACTGTTTCATAAGACCCAGCTTTATATGAAGGTCGACTTTGCATTTATTTTTGCGGTTTTCGATCAAATGTGAGCCAACTGAGTTATTTTTACCCCAAATTCGGATTCAACGACCCCAAAAACATAAGGATATGCTGATTTCGACCACCAAGCTTTAAAAAATTTTTGTTACAAAAGTATGCAAGAAAAATCTTTGTATTCGCCGATTTTACGTCTATTTTTGAGATTTTCGAAAAAGCATGAGCCAAATTGGTTATTTGGGCCTCATATTTGAATTCAGCGACCCAAAACATATAAATATGTTGGTTAAGTCCACCGGGCGAGAAAATTTATTTTGTTTGCAAAAATATACCTGAAAAATCGATGTTCTTGTCGATTTTACGTCTATTCAAGAGTTTAATACAAAAGAATATCGCTTTTTCTTCAAGCTGCATTAGGATTGAAAATAAATAAATACTGAATTTACTACTAGTGTACGTAATCATAATTGGGCAGACCGAAATTTACAGAGCCCTTTATCATTTATTATATTCTTGATTTCAAGGTTTAACCATAAAATAAATTTTCTTATTTAATGTGAAATATTAGAATTGGATTTTTTTTCGTGTTATGGTCTTAATTCCTTTTTAAACGAAAACATCTTTACTAACATAAGCAGATCAATATGTAATTTAGTATTTTCTACAAGAAAGAAAACAAGTTCAAATGTTCAGGTTAAGTGTCAAACTTATAGTTTTAAAAAAATATCGCCATATTATAAATTTTTCCGATCTTTAGTCATATTTCTATTAAGAAAGTATTGCCTGTATTGAAAGAAAACATATCTAGTTCTAATATTTGTTTATTTAAAAGAAAATATTTAATTTCGGGTTAGTACGTTTATCCACACTTTTAATGTTGCGTTAGTAGTGTTATAATCTATATGAAAAATGGCTTGAACATTAAACATGTGAATTAAATGTAAATAGAAAGATTTCCTTGACACTTAAAATAAGTTGAAAAAAATCTTCGAGCAAGTTTACACTTTACATGACAGCTGACCGATTGCATTTTTCACCATATTCTGATTGTTTCACCGCCCGGCGCAGTGTGTTGGCGCAGTGTGTTTGATGCTTGAAATTACCTCATCAATATGTGAATTCAATTCATTAATATGTCTGTACTAAAAAAAAAAATTAATCTGTCTTTACTAATGTATTATTAAAGATTGTCCATATTATTACACTGGCCGTTTTAGCCCCACAAGCCCTACTTCCCGTGTAGAAATTCAAATGAGGAACTAGTCTGGTTCCCGACCATTCGACCCCACTTAAAGTCGGGGGCTAGTTGGGTCATCTGACTAGCCCCCGACCAGTAGCGTCACGGTAGATTAGTCGGAAGCTAGTCAGGTGCACTGACTTACCATAGTCTGGGCCTGATCGGGTACTAGTAGGGATCATATGATAATAAATCCGCCTGGAATATTGACCAAACTCCCCAAAATTTGTGGAACAATCCCTAAAAGTTTGTCAAAATACTTATTATTTACGGAAATCTCCATAAAATTTTTTTGAAATATTATAAGTGCTCAAATTTACCCAAGATTTAATAGGGAACATATCCTACGCTTAAAAATACATAAATTTATGTAACTAAAATTCCCCAAAATTTGTGGAATATTAATTTTTAAAAAAACTTCAACTGGAACGCAGCAGTGGAAGAGCTTTGCTCTTAAGGAACCGCCATGTTGGTCACGGTAGTCTCTGCTCCAGGTGATTATGCTTCGTTACGTGTAGACTGCTGTCTTAAACACTCGACGCGTCATTTCTGTTGCGCGAAAGGCGGCACGTCGCGCCCTTGCGGATTTTCTTTAAAGCTACCAGTCCAGAACCGCAAGACTCAAATGAAGGTGGTAGCGAAATCTGAACTGTACCGTGCATAATAGTTTACTACTAGTATACTCCTCTTCACTGATTAATCAAAAACTTTTTCTCTTTCCAATTTGAAGTACATGAAGGATTACACTTTATTTACATGTGGCAAATCTTTCAGATCAATTTCAAAATAAGCATCTGTACAAATTTAGGGTCTCATGACTTTTGGCAGAGTTTTCACCATCTATATGTATATTTTCCAATATGGATTTTCTTAAAATTCTACACAAAGCTATTTATAAATGTTCCTAGAATTTCGCAATTTTCTAAAAAATACTACAAAAAAATAATATTACGTCTTTTTGAATATTTTGATCGTTGTTTTTATAAAAAGTTGATTTTCGTACAAAATTATTAACTTAGTAATTATTTATTAAGTATATTTGAGATGAATTTATTATTAATAAATCTTTTCTCAAAAAAAAAAAACGGTGTAAAATTATTGTTAAATATATTCTTAGTGTTTCAGAATAAAAAAAATAATTAGTAAACAAAAAGGCCCGACTAGCCCTTGACCAACCACCGACGCCCGACTAGCCCCCGATTAGTGCCTAACTTGTAATAGGGCCAAATGGGGTTATTAACACACGGGTTGTGTAATAAAATAATTAATTGTCATGTTTTCAAATATTAAAAAAATTTTATATTCATATTTACAGTGTAATGTAGCTCATGAAAGGTCTCAAAGTATGGCAGCGGCTCAGATTAAGATTATTTATTTTGAATATCAAAATACCTAACTTAAATTCCTTTTTTTGCACTTTATTGACAGCTAAAAAGACCGATCCGCTTAGCACCATTTGACTGTAGTTTAGAGCGGTTTGGAGCAAGGCTTGCACTGGCAATGATCCTAAATCGGCAGAATTTAAACGTAAACAGGTAGGGTCACATGAACCATTTCTGTCAAATGCGGATGCATGAAAAAACTTGATGCAACCAATGGGCTGTGAGTGCGGCCATTATGGTTTTTGTAATGCTCGATTGACCACCGCCTCTCTTTCGGTCCCGCGACTTCCCCTATCATGTAACTGCCGAAGATATCAATTTCAGGAATACAGTAAACCGAGGGTTCTTATATCGGGAGTATATTATATATTTGTCCAAGAAAGTTCTGTGAGATCACACCGCTTGTTTTTTGCTCAGGTCAACGATCCGTTAGACTCTTTGGAGTCGCGATGTTTTTCCCGTAAAAGGATTCAACGGATCGCATTCTGGAGTGTTCTACTCGTTCTGAAACAAGTAGCGTACTGACGTCTGAGATTTGGAAGCCACAAAATACAAAAGCTTAAACAATTTCCGCTTACAAAGCGTAACCATTCTCGTCTCGCCGCGTAGAGACGAAGCGCCATTGTTTTACCCCACTGCCCCCTGCTGCCCCAACCTCCATTCAGGGGTAGGTGGCAGGGACGAAAGGCCACACGCCGCGTTAATATCTCACGAACGTAATATCGTTTTAACGGCGCTGCCAGTTTCACCAGTTTGCAAGAAAACAATGAAGAGATGAGAACTGAAAAATAAATTTAAAATACGCTAAGACTGTGGGATGATGAAAAAATATATATTTTTTCAAATGAAAAAATATATATTTTTCCATTTCTATGTTGTCTTAAAAATACTATCGTGAACAAAAATTTGAGTGAATTGGTAACTTTTAGTATGAAACATAAATATCCGTGAAACGGAAATGAAAATTTCTATTATTTCTTCGGTTTGGAATTCGATCCCGTGCTGGCTACATTTACTACCCCTTTTTTATAAATTACACTAGTTTTTGAACCACAGCCCAATCTTGGAAAAATAAAAGCATTTGCCGTTACAATCATATTTTTACTAACTATCTGCATGTTCCTTTTCTGAAGAAAAACCGTATATTTCTCTCAGATCTTTAATACTGAAATCTAATGTCAATAAAGTATAAAAATCGTGGTTTAAATAAACTGTTAAATACAAAGTTTTTAACAATAGGTAACTTTAAATATAGTTTTCAGTCAGGGAAAAAAAGTAATGCTAAATTAGCAATAAAAAAATCTGCAAATTTTTGGACCTCTTTCTTTAAAATGTTTTTCATGGACTCGTAAAGGTAGTTCTCGTGCCAAAAATCAGATCAACGAAAGAAAGTTCTTCTAAAATTTGAAGAATCAAAATAATATTCCTGATGATGCAATTTCAAATTAAAAAGTTTTTTGTAACTATACAATGTTTAAGATTACAAAGAACATTTATTTTAACAGTGTTTGCAATTAAGTTTTGCCTTACTACCAATTCTTACCAATTTCGAAAAATTTAGTTTGAGTAAATAACACCTTATTTTTTGAAGAAAACTGTTCTCCACAACTTTACTATTTCTTATTTTAAAAGTAAACTTTTCTATGGAAAATAAAAAAATCAAATTTTAAAAAATATTGTTAAGATTATTATTTTCTGTCAGCTTTAAGCTGTTTGCATACAAAGTAATTTATTTTATACATGACTGATACTATAATTTCAATTTTTAAATTATGCATTTTTTCTCAGAGACTTGGTTTTTGGGTTTCAATTACTATATGTTTTAAAATTGATTTTTCTGTGGGTACTTCTTTTTTTAATTACTCAAAAATAATTTATATCATTAGTAAATATATACAGTTTAAAAGTTCTTATAACAATTCACATAAAATAATGTTTTTAATGTAAATATCTATTGTTATTATGTTTCAAGATTAAAATTGTTTGAATTAATTAGTTGCTGAATTAATTAAAAACAAATATGAATAATATTTTTTTATATTCTCATCAGAGAAGGTATTAGATTTGTGTAAAATTTGACCCCCCCCCCCCAGTTTTGGTCAAATCTCTACGTTTTGAGACCCTCTGAAACCGAAAAAAAGGTTTTTACGAATGTGTCTGTCTTTATGTCTGTCTATATGTCTGTCTGTGAACACGATAATTTTCGAAAAAATTAATCTATTATATTGCCCTTTTGCACACACGTTTAGTATCCTAAACAAAAGGTCAAGTTCGTTAGCCAGACATTTTTAATGAATATTCAAAGAGTGGGCACATTTTGAATATTTTTAGACCACTTTTTTAAAAATTCCAAAATTCTCTGTACGGTTATTCATAGTATTCAAAAAGTTAAACAATTTATTTTTATGGCTTTTTTTAAAAATCAAAAATTCCTAGGTTCAGAGCATTTTCAAAATCCAAAAAAAAACAAATTAAAATGAACATTTTAAGCCAAACAACGCATGATACGAAAAAAAGTCAAGTAAAGAAAAACGTTGCTTTACGAAATCCCTACAAGATCATGATAACAATTTTTTTAATTTTGTCGAAAATTTGAAAATTTCAAATTTGATCGTAACAAAAAATTTATAAAGCCACATTTTTTCAAGATTTAAAAATTCTATGTACGGTTGTTCATAGTACTCAAAAACTCAAACAATTTATTTTCATGAATTTTTCCTATAAATAGAAAATCATCAAAGTTAGGGCATTTTCAAAATAAAAAAAAAAATAAAAAAAAAAACATTTTAAGCCAAACAACACATGATATGAAAAAAAAAACTAATAAAGAAAAACTTTGCTTTTTGAAGCTCCTACAGGATTATAATAACAACTTTTTTAATTTGGCCGAAAAGTTGAACATTCCAAATTTGATCCTACCAAAAAATATAAAAAATCTACAAATTCTATTTTTTGGTTAAACTATGCAAGATACGAAAAAAAATAAAAAAGCTCAAATTACACGCACTGAAAAAAACTAAAAATTCATAATCAATCACTTTTCGACACAAGTTACGAAAAAAATGAGACAAAACTTGTTCATCTAAAAAAGAGCTATAATTTTTGATAGGACACGTAGTTTTGCTTCAGTCGTAAAAATAACATTCAAAATAAAAATGTTAAATTTTTTCGAAAAAGGACACCAGGTGTACACTAAAATTAACAGACATAAGTTGTTCGCCTAAAAAGATCTATCAATTTATTATCAATCATTTTACGATAGGACGAGTAGATTTTTTTTCGTAAATAATAAGATTAAAAATAAAAAAATTAAATTTTTGGAAAAAGCACAGACTAGACGAAAGAGGACATAGGCTCCTATATAGGACCCTATATAGGTTCCTGTGCAGACCCTATGCAGATGCGCAGCAGTTTTTATTTTATCGTAAAAACAACATTAAAAATAAAAAATTACAAAAACAAGACAATAAGAATTAGTATAATTCAATTGTGGGTCCGGATGCAATAAGGGCACATAAAATTTTTTCGTGCGAAAATGAAGTCCCCTGGAGGCTTTAGAAAAAATTTTCGAATTTTAATTTTCA
>NC_046665.1:73797112-73806139 GCF_010883055.1 Belonocnema kinseyi
AATTAAAATTCGAAAATTTTTTCTAAAGCCTCCAGGGGACTTCGTTTTCGCACGAAAAAATTTTATGTGCCCTTATTGCATCCGGACCCACAATTTTTATGCATATTATGAATTGTAATGATATACGTTTATTGAAATGATACATGTTTCAGAGCAGCTTAGAATACAACTTAAAGCAAAATAAGAAACAAATACAAAAATAATCATGATAAATACAATTTGCTTTTTATTTTTCAATTTTTTAATAAGTAATCCCAGGCAGAGTTACATAAAAAATGTATTATAATTGATATCAAAATGTTGTTTATAATGTAGAAAAGTTGACATGTTGGACAAAATCGAGTGCGAAGCACGAGATACGTGATGAGAATGTGTTCGTTAAAGCCAAAAGAGCTTTAACAAAAGAAAGTTTAAAATCACAAGACTACAGTTGTTGGTCCATTCACCTTTGATTTTAAAAGGTCTGTGCCCAAATGCGGAAGAAATGCAAAGACCAAGTACAGAGTGCGATTGCCATCAGTCGCGTGCCGTAGGTGTACCCAAACTCTCTTTTAACGAATGAGAATTCACAATTACAAAATTACAGTGGTGGATGTTTTGAGTCTTAATTTTAAAATGTTTGCGCAAGAATGTGCGAAAATATAAAGACCGAGTGTGTAGCGCAAGGTAAATACATAATCGAGCGCGAAGCGCGAGATAAATACAACATCGAGTGCGAAGCGCGAGAACCAACAGCCGCCCGCCCTAGGCGCGCTCAAACTTGCGAGCGAAGCGAGACGCGGGCGATGAGAATGTGCCCGCGTAGCGGGCAGATTTTTGATATTAATTTCGTACTCTGATTATTTAACTATAAATACTTATTTTAATAAATTTATATCATTAATTAAACGTAATTAGTAGTTAGGACATGATACGTGTGAATATAAATAAGGATTTACTATTTTACTTATATTTGTACTTGTATAATCAATGCTTATCTACTCTAGGATGATCTCCCCCAAAATAATATAAAAAATTAGTCTCTTATCATTAGAAAATATTTTTTTATTTATTTAATGAAACATTCAAATATTTCAAATTGAAAAAAGTCACATATGTTTTCTCGTTTTGTTTACAGAAACTTAACAACTTTTAGTGTTGCTAATTTTCATTTTTTTCTATTTTTATTTCGTCAAAAAACTAAGTTAAAAACTATTTTCACATTTAAAAAAAGCTATGAATTTTTCGTTCAAATGGACTTAATTTTATTAAAAAATCACTTTAAAAAAAATGGTAAATAAGTATCCTATTAACTAAATACAAAAATATATATATATAATTTTTCTTCAGTATTTCAAAAAATTATAAATTTCTAACGTAATCAAAAACTATTATTCCTAAAATATGATTATATATTATTGCTTTTATTTAAAACTGTAAATTAAAAAAAAATTCACACTCGTTTTCAACGCCATAGAAAACATGTTTAATTTTTTAAACATTAAAAAATTTTAACCCATCTGTGGTGGCCAGAAGTAAAACATACCTCCAGTTAAAAATATCAATAAACAAACTTCAACTTAGAGATATATTTTAAAAAGTAATAATTTTATCACTTCTCCTTACCCTCTCATATTATCTTGGATTTTTTAAAATCATTACACATAAAACAAATATTATGTAACATTTCTCAAATCTTCTGCCTTTCCTCACCGTAACAGGCCCATAACCATAACCTCTTGAAACCTCTCTCATCCCTTAAAACCGTTAAGTAAGATATGGACGTGAGATTATCAACTATTTGATTTACTCCCATATACAAAAATCATTATCAACTATACAAATAATAACTATTAAATCTTCAATAAGGGGAAACGTTTTTTAATATATGTTTAAAAACTCACAGACGCTACCCCATCAAAAGAAGTAAAAACAGAGTCCGTTTTAAAAACACTTAAATTCTAAATTGCTTCAACACAGACAACAGTTTTCCGCATTAAAAGAATATCCGATAAAAGTCGCTTATCATGGACGATAAGGTTAAAAGAAAGCTTCATTTTGATCGATTTCCGGGCAAACCAAGCACACACAGCGCATGCATTTAACGATCCTGCATCTTCCGGAAGAGGGTTGCAGGACCATGCACCGGGGTCCAGAAGTGAAATATCAAAGAGGGAGGCGGACGATGCGTGGGTGGCGGGAGATGGTACCTCGCGGGCAACGGTTATCAAAATTGCGCGTGCCATTATAATTTTAAAGCCGGCTTTCCTGGCTCCTCGCAGCACCGGCGCCTGGTCGTTGCCCAGCCCGGAGGGTGGAGGTCGGAGAAGGTTGGACGGAGAAGTTGGAGGTAGAGAAGATGGAGAGAAGGGGTGGTCGGATGGTGCTCACTGGGGATCGTGCTACGGGTGTGTTATAGGGGTGGGTTTCGGGTAGGAGGGAAAAGGGGGTTGCCCGGTGCCCGAGAAGGGCCGGGTGGAAAAGGGTGGGTCATTTATTTCCCCCCCACGCGGCATAATTTATCGCGAGGATTTTCGCGAAAGCACGCAGAGAGCGCCGCGATAGAGAAGAAGAGGAAGAGAGACGGAGAAAGAGAGGGTTGAAAGAGGAGGGTGCCGCGCAGAGAAGAGAAAGCGAGGGAGAATTCTCTGAGCCAAGGGACTAATACATCTGGCCGACGCAACCTACGAATTTTCGCTTCGAAATGGAAAATTAACCTCGCTAGCTAGTACCGGAAACGGAACTCCTTTCCTCCTCTAAGGGATTTCGAATGCCTTCTCGATATGAAGCTTTCGGAGAGCGAACTTTTAGTTGATTTCAAATCTCCCTCTGCGGTAATTCATTTTAATTACAGCAAAATTCAAGAGCTCTGAAAGATAGCTTTTTATTTCTTTTGTACCCTTTTAATTGGAGTCGGCAAAGCTAAATGAAAATCGATAGAAAAGACTATTTGCAGCTGAAGAAGCAAGATTATTTGTTACAAGGACAAGGATGATTATACAATCCTTCCAGGCATGGATTTTTTACATTGGCCAGGGGAGGGGGGGATAAATTGTATACACATAGCGAACTATAATTAATAATAATATTATATATAAGATATAATAATATAATTAAACCGAATGTATATAACAGAGTTCAAAAGATTTAAAAGATTTCTGGGGAGTTACAAGAATTTTAACAGATTTCAAAGAAATGTCATGATTTTAGAATTTTATTATTTTATTTTAGGAAATTTTTAACAGATTTCATTTAAAAAATTTTTAAATCTGAATGTTTATGAAACTTCTGTTTATGATATTTCTTCTGATATTTCTTTAATTTTATTACTTATAAGATTTTAGGATATTGAAGAAGATTCCAAGGGATTTTATTAGATTAACGAGGATTTCAGTAATTATAAGGGATTTTAAAGGTCACTGATAAATTATTTTATTAAAATCAAAGGATCTCCAAGAATTTTATTGACCTTCAAATATTTGAAGAGATTTCAAGAAATATAACCAAATTGTATACAATTTCAAATTATTGAAACGGATTTTACAATATATTAAATGGATTTCAAATAATTTATTGAGAAGAATTAAAAGATTTCCAAGGATTTCAAATATGTTTATAAATTTTTCAACATTTTCAATAGACGTCAATAATTTCAAGGTTTTCGAAGAAATTTTATTAATTTTACAGAATTTCCCTGGATTTTGAAGATTATAAGGAAGACAAAATAAATGTATGCGACTTTAACAAATTTCCAGAATCTACAAATATTTATAAGGATTCTTTATGACCTATGAGGTTCTAGGATATTTTTAAATATTTTAAAAGATTTTAACGAATTTCCGAGAATTTCAGGAAATATAAGATTTAATGGAATTATAGTTTTTCAAGGGATTCTATTGGATTTTCAACAAATTGAAAATAATTTTGATATGATTTTATAATATAGTGAACCTTAGAGATAGGGCCCCCTGATATAGTCCTTCCGAGAACTGACGCCGCGCCGCAAGTAGGAGTAAAAAGAAATGCGCGGGGTGAGCGGCGGTCGCTCAAGCGTGATCAAACAAAGGCGATTTCTACGAAACGGCACTCTGTCTCGGTAATTCCCCAAAACAGGCCCAATCTCAGAGTTTCACCTTATTAAATAGGGCATCAACAGGAATTTCAAGATATAAAATTGTTTTAATTTTCATGACTATATTTTTTAACTGACATTAACAGAGCTAAAAATCGTTGAAGACCATTTTTTTATTATTATATAGTGAAATTTAAAAATTAGAAACCTTCAAAACTGACTGGGTTCAAATTGAATGCAATTAAAAATGTAATCATTCTAAGGGAGCAGTAGGAATGGTACACTTTAAATTATAGTTTAGTCTGGTTAAAAATTAACAGAAGAAACTAAAAATTGAAAAATTAGTAAATTTCAGCATTGAGCTTTTGAAAAATTAAGAAACTTCAAAACAGATACTTGGGAATTCAAACTTTGGAAGCTATACGTATTCGATGATAAAGATTAATAAGAAGTATCATATCATACAGTCTCAAATAGTATTGAAAGAGATTAGATAGATTTCATTAGTAAAAGCTTAGGTTTTTTTTACAAAAAGCACATTTACTGTTATTTTCAATTTCATAGGTCCAGAATAAATATTTTACAATATTGTAAACCTTCAAAGTTTAATTATTCTAAAAACGTTGGAAATTATATGATTTCCAATTGGAAGCATTAAAGATAATGAATTGAGGCCTAATTTATCCGTTAAAAACTAACAAATTCCGAACTTTGTTGAAAATTGAAGTATTCTTAAATTAGTATAGTGAATTTAAGTCGTTAAGTCGTTAAGTTTTAGCTTAGAAGAAATCAACTGTTTCCTTGACAAACAGTTCGCCATTGGTAATTGCTTCCGGTACATCACACAATGTTTCACATTCTTTCAGATATTAATATTTTTAGTAATTTTCTTAATTTTCCAGTGAAAAGAAAACTAAAAATAATTTAGAAAATCCTGGAGGAAAGGTTAGGGGGGGGGGGGTGATTGTCAGTTTCGCCACTCTGTAAATGGGCGCCTGAATCTTCAGAAATATAGAAGGGACCCTCTTCCTCTTGGAACTCAGTCTGCTTGAATATTAAAAACCTGAATAGCACATTTACATGATTTCACGAAAGACCCTTTCTGTTCCAAAAAGGTGTGGTTAAAAATACATCATCGGTTCGTCACATAGGGATTAACCAAAAATAATTAAAGTAAATATACAGAAATTATACAGCGTTGATTGTCTCGTCGTCCCGAAATTTGGGATGTTTAGTTAAAAATTTTCATAAGTTTGGCTAGTCGTTCCCAAGTCTTTTGACTATTCCATGCCTTTAATCAGATCTGCCCATTTTCCAGGACAAGACATAGCCTAAATGAAAATAAGATTACCATATTTCAGCTTTAATGAGCTTTTTGTTATTAATTATTGCAATGCTTATTATTTAAAGACAACTTTGAAATCAAGACTTCATTATTGTTTGTATTATTTATTTATTATATTGTTTGCATTAATACGCGTTTGGAAAAAGCTTATTCAAATGAATGGATCCGTTCTTTTATTGTCCACAAAATTCAACGCGAGTCAATACACGAAAAAAAAACGAGAAAATTCGAAATTCATTGGGGTATAGGTAAGCTAAAGTATGAAACTCAACGTCAAAAGAGAATAAAGTAGTCGATACCGATGCGCTCCTGACCGCGTTACATCGAAGCGATTGATTTTCGCAGGCGTTGCCAAGGTCAATCAAAATCTTCAAAGGAGAATTTGTGAGTCTTGAATGTAAAAAATTATATTATAATAACTGCCCACGGATTTATTCATCATAGTTCTTGCATTAAAATTGGTAAAAATGGTAAAATTGTTATAAATGAATCGACATCCAACGGGGTAATTTTCGTCATGTGGATTATAGAAGCAGGAATTAAAACTTAAATTATTTTTTATTTGTATGTATGTTCCAAAATATTGAACATTTCTAATTCATCTTAAAAAATTCGATTTGAAAAGCTTAAAATTGTGCAATTTCATAAATTGGAATCATATATAACAATATATTATTGCATTCTTTTTTCCAACGTAATATCTTGACATTGCCGATTTTTAGTTTAGAAAATTAGAAAAATAAATAATTTTAAATTTCAAAATATGTGTCTGGAAAATTTTAAGAATGAGTAATAATTATGAAGGAAATGTTCCAAATTATACGATTTGAAATTAAAAAGTTCAATATTGTGTGAATGGTTACAATTTAAGAGTTCTTAATTTTCATTTTCTCAAGCTTTTGCAACTAAAATTATATTTTTTTAAATTTCAATATGTACATTTAGCAATTTTAAAATGGCTCTTTTTTAAACGGTTTAAATTTACTTCACAAAAATACAATTTTGAAAATGTGGAATTCTAGAGTATCGAAATCCGCGAGTATAGTAAATTTTATAATTATAAGGGCTTTAAATTATTATTAAATTTCCAATGCTTCGAGTATATAATTGGTTAATTTGTAAAAAATAAAATTCATTAGAGGCTTAGTACTTTGAGTTCGTTAGGTTCGTTAGGAATTCGTTTTAATTCGATTAGGCAGGTTCCACTTAAAAAATGATAAAAGTTTTTTAATCAGCAAATTTTCCAATATTTGAAATATTGAAATTCAAATTTATTTAAGTTGAACTCTTTTAATTCAAAGTTGTTTGACCAAACAAAAGTTTAATTATTATTGATTATTTATATTTCATATAAATTAATTATTGATGTTTACTTTTAAAACTAAAATTTGAATTTGAAATATTTTGAGTTAAATGAAAGTAAGGAAAAAGTATTAGGTGTGAAGTTATTTAAAGTAACTATTATTTTCATTTTGAACTAGATAATAAATAAGAAACTGAGTGCAGCTCGCGAATTATCTTGTTGTCAATAGAATAATTCAATAATAATGTAATTTTGAGTATCAATAAAAAGGTAAAATTTAGACATTTTTGCCTTAATTGTAAAAACATGAACCTGTTTCTTGTCTCAATACGAAGTCTTATAAAAAAATTGGACATGAAATAAAACAAGTTTTTTTCTTCATATATTTTCATTATATGATAAAAAACATCATGAAAATAAATGTGTTTTAACATTTTGATGTATAATGAATTAACCAAAACATGTGCTTGATTTCTCGTAAAAGACAAATTCCCTTTTAAAAAAATGATCAATTTCAGCACGTAAACTTTTTATATCACAATATTTTCAAAGCGGAATTTTTTCTTCCATTTTATCTGAATGAACTTCAGGTATTATTATTATATAATTAAAATACCTTCATGGTTAATTGAAAGTTTATAATTTACTGAAATTACTTGAGGTTTTAATTAATTACATTAGATTAGATTACCTACAATTCAGAAACTTGTATATTGCTTCCTTGTATTAGTGATCTATATAAAAGCAAAATTATAACATTTAATTCTTCGTAAAAATGTCATGCACAAAACGTTAAATTAACAAAAACAACAAAAGCTAAGAAATTGCGCAGTTATAGTTACTAATTCTCTAATAAAATACTAATATTCTCTCAATCCAAATAAAAAAGAACATAATGTAAAAAAGAAACAAGTGAATCAATTTATAGTCGTATACTATTTTTTTGAACTTGATAATTATACGTGAAAGTTTTAAGTGAAAATAAATTTTCGAAGATTAATACAATTTTAGGGCAAACAAGTATACAAAAGTGACAGTTTTAATTTTGTAAGATATTTTAGTAAGAGATCATTCATAGGACGGGATGGGCTAATTTTAGAATTCTGGGATTATAAAATTAAAGCGTTTTAAATTGTAATAAGCAAATGAAATTTAGATCAAGTTTAAATTTATCCCTAATGTCCAAAGTTTAACTGTTATATAACGAAATTCTTAGAAAACTTCAATTTCATGCAACAAAAACTTTGATGTAATTAGGAATAACATATTTATCCAACTCAACAAAACCGACTAATAATTTCAGTTAATTCAAGTAAACGAGTTTGATCGACCAAAGCTAGATTTTGTTCAGTTAAGTATGTTCTAGGTGTATTCCCAAGTTCAAAATGACTTAATCTTTAAATTGTCTCATAAAATTGGCAAAAAAGGCCCAGTAAGTATTGCAGTAAATTTTAAAAGAAAAGTCCCAACGTGAATGATAAAAAATATTTGAATAGGTGATTATTTATTTAGATGTTGTTATTGTCATATTTGTGTTTGTTTTTTTGCTTATGGCAATTTAAGTAATTTTAAATTAATTTTTAATTTACGAAATCTCTTCCCATTCCTTGAAAAGTTCTCTACAATTCTACTCCTTAGGTTTTTATTAAATACTATTTAGCAAATTTTTGATTGAAAAAATTGCAAGCCTAGAATATTAGTATGTATTATTTATATATGAAATAATGTCCATGAAACGTTTCGAATATAATTATAAAGAACCTTTCTAGGAATATAATGAGCTTTTGTAAATTGAAACTTGAATAAAAAATAGGACTTTCTCCTAAAAAGGATAGAAAAAAAATTTATATAACGACATGCAAATAAACAAAACATAAATTTTTTGCAATTATCAATGAGATTTTAGTTTTAATTTTATTAAATCAAATAAAAGATTAATTAATTTTGAACTTGGCTAGAACTTGATCTAGAACACGCTTAACCAAACTTTTTTTTTAATTAACTAACTTCAGTCAACCAAGCGATATAAATAAATTAACAACATATTTCAATTGTCGATTATATGAAAATATAATAATCGATAGATTTACAAACTAAACAGCAATGACAGCTTCTAAATGTCTTATGTGAAAACAAAAGTGAATTTTTAGTTTCTCAAATATTTAAATTAATTAGATAGATTTTTTGCAACACAGTTGATAATAAATCAATATGTAAATTATTATTTAAAATATTATTTTAGAGGCCTAATACCAGTGGTTATTTGATGTTTGTACGACAGAGGTCTCTGTATTGTACGTCAACCATACAATAACAACCGTACAATAC
>NC_046665.1:73806239-73828071 GCF_010883055.1 Belonocnema kinseyi
GTACAAACATCAAATAACCACTGGTATTAGGCCTCTAAAATAATATTCTATCTAATTAACCAGTCAAACCGAAACTCTGTTTCAAAAACTTGAACAATTATTTAATTTTTAGGACACAATTTTAATACTAATCCTAATATTTAAACATACATTAATTAACGCGTCCTTTTTCTGGCAAAAAGAAAAAATTTGCGATATAATGGAATATAAAATAAAAGAATTAATCATTCCAAACGAGGGCTGAGGTTCGAATTGAAGAAAACCGTAGATTTTTCCTGCAAAAATAGCCATTCGCGTTTAATACTGTAATAGACATTTCAATCTTGAACAAAATCCTAGACTTAAAATTCACTTAATATCGGATGCTATGCCAATTTGAATTTTAGTTTCGAGCCTGCTTGAATAATATTGCACATCAAAATATTTTTTTTTTATAATTATAAATGAATAACACACACCTTTCGTTTGAATTTAAACTCTAACGTAAAACTACTATCACCGCTATTATTGCTCCCTTAAAAAATATATTTGGACAGTTTGAACCCTGCATCTTTATAATCTACTGCTAAGTCTTCCAAAATATGGTTCGATTTTAACGCCAATGGCCTTAAAGGAAGAAAAGGGTTGTCGTGTTAACATCGATTTGGATTCCTCGAAAGTCTAAGGGATATTGTTCCGAATTGATCCCTAGGTCTCGGCGCCATCGCCCGCGTAAAAGTTGCGTACTGCGCACATCGCACCCCTTCCGTCACCCCCGACAAAACTCTGTCCACTCTTTCCGCTCCTGCGCGAGAGCGGGGGTGTGAGCCACTGTTCGCGACCTCAGAGGAGAAAAATACGTCGGTACTCAAGCTCGAGGGTACGGATGGAGCGTTTGCGGAGGCAGGGGAGCAAAAAGTACGAGGGATCTGATTGGCGCATTCCCATTGGGTGGGGTAACTCTTCATCCCCGCGAAACAGCAACCAGCCACCACCGCGAAAAGCAACCCTCTCCGTTTTCTCCACTGAAAATATTCTTCGCCAGCCAGAATTTTCCTGACTAAGCACTACATCTCGTTTTACAAAAATCTAAAATTTGAATTGCTTCTTAGATCCAGACTTTTTTTCTGAAGAAAAAAAATCTTCTAGGATCAAGGGGATTTTTATGCATTATAATATTTAAAATTATGATATGAAATTGAAACTTATTACTAACTAGGGCGTATAGAACGTTACTATATTAGTATACTAGGCAGATTACTATTGTTCAAGCACTGTATATTGTAGTTATAGTCACCAATACCTTCAATAGAATTATTGTTCTGTTGAGAATTATAAACTGTTTATTAATTTCAAATTAGTCTGAATGGACATTGAAAACTATAATAAAATTGTGAAAATATCTAATTAACGATTGTAACTGATTAATTTTGCAGATAACATTTTTTTTATATGTATTGTCAAACACATTTTATATAAAAGTGTGTAACCACTTCTTTGTGAAGGGTTAACGTTCTGTATGTGGTAATATTAAAGTTGATGTATCTAGAATGAGAGGACCACCTAGCCATAAAAAAGGAATAAAATAAATCGCTATTGGAATATAAAGGTATAGCTTGTAAATAAATTCAGCCCCGTTTTCGAAATAGCTTTTGCAGCAAATGCCTTTACAAAGAAGAAATGTAAAAAGTTAATCAAATTTAAACTTTTCAAACTAAGAATTTTTAAATATCGTGTATTTTTGTGAGGATATAACTTCTCACTCAATTTTATTGATTAAATTAATAGGGCGATCTTCATTTATACATGTAAAAATTTTACTTTCAATTTTTGGTGATCAATTCCCCCAATTTCTTAGTTTTCTGGGCTGAGAAATTCCACATTATTTCCAAATCGCTCGACATTAACCCGTTCCCCCGAGCTTTTGAAATTAACATGGGTTTTAAATGGAAAAAGCTCGGATTTTGAAAAATAAATAATAAACAAAAATTTTAACATGAAGTATTTTAATTCTATGAGTGACAAGTTAACTAATATTTCTTAACTAATCCCGAGTTGTACAAAAGCTGTTTATTTTTAAACCATTCCTTTTCCCTGTTAATCGTTCAAAGTTAATATTTTTGGGCCAAAATAATAAATTTGATAAATCAAAAATGCATTATGTATTTTGAACACATTTGGCAATTATTTATATCATTTTCATTTGTTGAAAAAATGTTTCCCCTGTATATAATCAAAAGTTATTACTTTCTGGAATTCATAACACAATTAACGAATTTTGAGAGAAATATATATCTTGTTTTTATACTTGACGATTAGATAAACAATTTTCATTGGTTTAAAATTTTTTTGAAATGTAAATATTGAAAATCTATTATTTACTAAAATTAATGAGACAATGAACGAATGTCTACAGTAATATTTTTGGTATGCAAGACATTTCGAAGATGTCACGGGATAACCATATAAGTGAAACTTTTTTCCAAACACGTTTCACTGGCATTGCAAATTCTCTAAAATTCCATTGAGCATTGTGGTAAATAAATTTATATTTAAATTGTTTAAACAATTTTTATGTAAAAAGTTTTTTGAAATATGCTAGATGCGAAAAATTAATAGTACCATTCGACTTTGTGGAAAAAATTCCATCAATTTCAAGCATTAGACTATTTTTTGGTGCATATACTTTATTTAATTATCTTAGCAGAATGAAATGGTACTATTATTTTTTCCGTATCTCGCATTATTGAAAAAATCCTGTAATTGTTTCGCGATATTAGTTCTTGAATGATTATATGACGAGATAATTTCTTTGCAACATTTGAAAATTTTGTTGAATTATGATAAAAATACCAATTTTATTTTATGATAATGATTGTACACAAATATTTTTTTCTCAATAGTGCGTTTTGTTTGTTATGCAATATTTTCTAGTGTTTCACTGAAAATGAAAATCCTTATGGCACTTACATGGTCTTCTTGAGTTGATAATCAATTTTTTGAATTGTATCTTACAGTTAAAAATGAAGTTCTTAGTTGAAAATAATTTTTATCGATTAAAAATTTAACTGTTTTTTACAGAAAATTCGCCTTTTTGGCTTGAAAATTTCAATAATTTGGTTGATGTTTTTTCTTAATTTTGATTGAAAAATCTTTCTAAATTCAAAATTCATCTGTCTTGAAAGACATTTTTGTCCTTTTTATTAATAGTGAAATTATTTAGTTGAAAATTAATCTGCTTCTAATAAGGATTCAAATATTTGGGTGAATATGTATCTTTGGTTGCTTGAATACAACTGTTTTTGATTTAAAATAAAAATAATTTGTGGTTAAAATATCAACTATCGCATTTTTTTAGAATTTGTCTATTTTGGTTAACTTCTATTGTTCTTTATTTAAAATTAAAGTATGTTTTGTTCAAATATTAGCTATTATATTTGTTTAAGGATAATTTTTGTTTGTTGAAAATTCAACTATTTGGTTAAAAAGTCGTCTTTTTTGGTCGAAGGTTTAACTGTTTTATTAAACGTTCGTCTTTTTGGATGGAAAATTCATTCTATTTTATTAAAAATTAATCTATCTTCTAAAAAATGTATCTTCTCAGATTGAAAATTCAACCTTTTGGTTAAAAATGCAACTGTTTTTGCCTACAGTATAATCTTTTTGTTAAAAATTTGAGCAATTAGTTGAAAATTCATCTGTGTAGGCTGACAATTTTACTAATATTTGTTTTAAAAATGCGACTATTTTGATAAAAAGTGGTCCATTTTGCTTAAAAATTCAAATATTTGGTCGTAAATGCATCTGCTTCTTAGATAGAAAATTCGTCTCTTTGGATTGAGAATTCATCTTCTTTGTTAGAAAAGATCTGGGTTGAAACTTCAACTATCTTCTAAAAGATCTGTGTTTTTGGCCTGAGCATTCAATTATTAGGTTAAAAATGCAATTGATTGTCTTAAGAGTTTATTCTTTCTTGATTGAAAATTATACCATCGTGTTTAAAATTCATCTTTTTGCTGAAAAGTTCAACTATTTGGTAATAAATGCAATCAAACTTGATTCTAAAATTAAAATTTTTGTTTGTCAAATATTTGTTAAAAAATTATCTTTCTACGTTGAAATTCATCTATTTGGGTTTTAATGCATTTTTTTAAAACAATCGACTTTTTAACTCTGAAAATTTTAAAAATTAATATTTGTTGTTTGAAAATTTAACTATTTTGTTTGAGAATAAAATATATGTTGACTTGCAATCTTAAGAGTTTCATATTGAATTAAATGTGGTACCTGTGCAGTAATTTTATTTAAAATAATGGATTCCCCTATTATTCCCCTTTTTGTGAAAAATCACTCCATTTTCTCAGTTTTAACAGCGTTTTGGGCTATGGGGTATTAAAATATTATGTATGTATTGTGTTTTATTTAGGGCGTTTGTAAATAAATCAAAGGAAAAAATGTTGTGTTAAAAGAGGGAAAGGTGCACAATAAAGAAGAATATTTAAACAGGTTACACCTTAAATTGAGAAAGGTACTTTATTTTAGTAAAAATTTCTCTAAATTTGAGTACAATTGATGTTCATTTAAGAAAATGTACGATTAAATTCGGAAATTTAGGTATTGATCTTCTTCAAGTTATACCATTTTTTTTTTAATTTCAATTTATCTCTGAATTTAAGCATTAACAAATGTTAAGTATTCTTTATTTCTGTGTGTTAATATTTGTGCTGTTACTGCGCGGTAGGGTTCAACTTTTGTGTGATCTCGGAAAGAAAGAGGAGGGGTGGTTTTAACGACACCACTGTTGACCGATCTAATTTATTCGTAAAAATATAAAGCTTCTTTTTCCGAGAATGGAATTCGAATTTTTAGACCACCCTATTCCGTCAATCTTTTTCGATAATTCTTTTCTAGAACTGAATGCTCCAATACGATCAACTGAATCGTCAAAAGATTGACTTACGAACAATGAAACACGAAACCGATATAAACATACTTTAGAGCCGCTAAAATGGAAGCGACCGATTCTTGAAAGTTTTTTCTCGCTAGCTCTCTTGATTGTGAAGAAAAAAAATGTTACTTGGGACAATTGGACTCTTTCATCTAATGGAAATTCCTCGTTTAGTACAACGAGCGCGGAAGGTCGGACGGATGGATGGACGCACGAGCGGAAACGTAAAAATTGTCATTTTCAGCAGCGCGTTTGCATAATGTGTTACGTGGTGATCAGCATTCATAGAATAATTTCGTTCTACAGACACACGACCTATCTGCCTGTCATGGCTGACAGGTTTCTGCCGACCCATTTTAATTACCTCGGCCTCCGAATTATCCACTCGTCGAAAGACTTGTCTCGATCGTGAATTGGAAACTGTGAAGTCTAGAAATCTTCTATTCATTAATTTTTCAGACAAAAGCTGAGAGAAAGTCCGGCATCGTTACCGACTGCATTCACTATTTTTGGAAACACAATCTCACTGCTGATCTGCTGTGAATCTGAAATGAAGACGGATATTAGATAATTTCAATGAGGGTTGAGAAAATTATCTAGTCTAATACCAATGCCTGTTTTAATTCAGTCAACTTTAATTTTGGTTGGGTGAATATTAGCCATTGAAAAGCACTATGGGTCTGGATGACCCAAAGAACATTTTTTCGCAATCTATCCTTTTCAAAAGCCCAAACATTACTTGAATAAAAAACGGGCTCTACCTATTTCTATTTTTTTTAATATTCTAAAACCAATCTGTTTTGATTTTAAATAATGAAAAACATACATGAAATTTTACAGGCCGAAGAAATTCATTCTCTGGGTTATGTAATACATTCTTTAAAACATACAATTTAAAACATTTGTTTAATACATACACATTCTTCTCAAAAACCAGAAAAGTGATCAGAATTTTAAAAATAAAATTTTAGGACGAAAAAATATAAGGACTCTTTTTTTTGAATTTCACTAATTTTTCGATGATGTTAATATTTGACAGTTGATTAATTTAAAATATTAGATTAGTTAAAACTAAAAATTGCTATAATTAACATTAAAATGATATTAAATTTAAAAAATTTTGTTTTATTAATCACTTACACAGGCTGATAAAATTTTCGAACTTAAAACGGTAATTTTTCGAGCTGGAAAAAGGAAGGGGGAAGTTCTGTCACACCTTACCCCTCTTCCAGTTAAAAAACTAACAATAACGGCTATTTTTTGCAATTGTATGCCCCTTTTTTTAACTGACCTTGAAATTATGTTTGTGAATATTTTCCAGGTTATATTAGTAACCAGTAACGTAACATATGTCAGTATGCATGATTTTAATTAAACGACAGTAAAATTAGTTATGAACGTGATTTTGACAGATTCTTAATTTTTAGTAGTTTTTTAAGGGAACATCTGAAACTTTCTGGGTGCCCCTGAATGATATTTTACCTTTGAACTGAAAATAATATGTCTTCTGAAGTTTCAAATCATTCTCTCCAAAAATTTAAAAGACATGGAAGTAAATAATTGCCTTATTTTATACCAATATTTTATTTTCTTAGTAAACAATTTCCTAATCAGATGTTTAAACATATTCAGTCACGTACGAATAAAATTTCTAGTCATCCGCGTAAAATTATTTAGGGGGCTCTTTTTGAAAATAATTATTATATTTTTATTTTCTTTGAAAATAGAAGAACTTTATTTAACTAAACATAAAAGAAAATACCTTCAAATTTTTCAGATATTATACAAAGTTAGTAATCTCTAGTTTGCTGAATAAATTCTAAACTTTATTTAAATTGATTTCATAATTTTCATCACACAAAAAAATTTATAAACTGTCAAGATTATATAGGATGACGAAGTGTAGAAAAAGGTAGATTGAAAAAGCTGTAAAGGGTATGTACGAAAGCAAAAAATCTAAAAAATGACACGATACATTAATTAATGTGTTTCGGCCTCATCACCCCAACTGTCAAAAGCATTCAAAAAGCAATCTGATAAAAACGATTCTGTGGTATAAACACTTCTTTTATTTCATATGGTTAAAGCTGAAATGTCGTAATTAACAATTAATCACTTAATTGAAGATCAATTAATATTTTATATAATAAGAAAATTATTTTCTACATTAATTGTAAAGAAAAGCTCGTTGCCTTAAACATGTAGAATAAAAATTACCTCAAAACGGTTTCATATGAAACAAAAGGCTCATTTAATTAGAAATTAAACCATTATGAAAGTAATTTTTTTTTTGCTTGTCAATTTGAATTTTTTAATAATCCAAATTTCCTTAGTGGGATAAACATATTATTTGAACTTATGCATATTTAAATTTAACTGGAATAATGTAAGGGGGGCTGGTTGAATATTATTTTAATACATTTTCGATGGTAGAACAATCTAAAAAAAAATTCATATACTCTTTAGAAAAGTGGGGTTTCAATATCAGAATAACTTAACCTATAAGAAACTAAAACTATTTTTTAATGAAACGTTATAGATGTCTTTTTCGTTGAAAATACTGTCTGATAATAATATTTAAACTAGACGTGTCAAACCTAATGTTTGATTAAATTCTATTCACTAACTAAATTAAAACTTTTTTGATATTTAAAAAGATTTTCAAATCGTCCTTTCCTAGTTTATATTAATGCCGTTGCAATAGCCATTACTTTGTTCCAATTAATTTTTCAAACTAATTTGGAAATTCAATGTAGGGAAGATTGTAAATGTTGAGGCAGCATAAGTATTTCAAGGGTTAATATTTTCGATTTATCTCATTTTGCTTAAACCAAGAAATAATATTAAATTTCTGATGTAATTTATAAAATAAGAAACATTCAAACGAAGTTATGTTTTTACCATGTGACCTAATGGTATTTAACAGGTTATATTGTAACACAGAATTAACGTAAACTGCATATTGATATCAATTTTCCAAGAAGAAATTTGATTTCTCACGTTTTCCTTTTGAATTTTATTGCTATTCTGCGTACATTCAGTAACGCCAAATAGATCAAATTTATGTATAATTAAATAAGAAAAAATTGTTCCAAATATATCAGACATTATTTTAATTTGGTAATCAATACTTTGATGAATAAAAGTGAAAAAAATTACTCTCTAAATCTGAATTAGTGAATAGTAGCTGATGAAAAATAGCAAAACGTAATTTATCAAAATTAATAATGAAAATCTTAATATATTATGTGATTATCTGAAAAGTACTGATTTTCGATTGAAAATTGCAGTCACAATAATAAAACTAAAAGTCGGAACAGAAATGATATTTCAGGTTCGAAAAAAATCCACGAGGGCACCACGTACTTACAACTCCAATGTCTACACCCTCTAAGTAGACGCGGCATTTTCGTCGAACAGTTGAAACTCAAAATGGCGGACTTCGTTTTCGCCGCGATTGTCTTGTGGCGATGTTTGCTTGCACTTCATCAAAAAAAAGAAGACTCAAGTAAACAAAAAACGGGAAAAGGATTTCTAGTGATCCGGTTTATACATACGTGCAGGGCACGTGATAATTAATCAAGCTAAGAAGAACCCAACTAAAGGTCGGATGCATTTCAAACACAGTGAGGAAGAGAGAAAGAATGAGAGAAAATAAGAGGAAAAGGAAAATCGGTTATGTGTGCGCAAAGTTGTAGGCTTGGGAATTTGGCGGGAAAAATTAAAGCAAACACAACTCCAGGGGACACGCAGCGCAATACATCAAGTCCTCTCGTACAGTACAAGAAGGGAAGAAAAAAGAAAGAGCTGAGCCGCTTGGGGATGTGTTTCCTTCTCACTCCCTCTATTTTACCCCCTTTCCCTTTTTCCCCTCATCCCTCTATCCGCCCCTTCTGAATTTTTTCTACTTCTTTCGAGAGAGGGGGAAATTGCCTCCTTCCATTCACGAACAGGGGACTTAGGGTAATTTTTAAAACACCGCTTGCGGGAAAATAAAAATTAGCGGAAGAGAGAACTGCCATCGGTCTTGCTATTGGTTTGAAAGAGATGGAACGAGCGGGGATCAGGAAAAGGGGTAGAAACGGGTGGGAAAACGGTAGGAGAGAGACAGGGCGATATAAAGGGGAATGGAACTCATTTTTCAAAAAAAGAATCCGCTGTCCGATCACCAGCGCGGCTTTACAGGAGGGGATGCCTGCGCCGAGGGAGACAGAAAAATCTATCCGAACAATCCCTCTAGAGGGAGGATCGGAGAAATTTACAGTCCATTTCAGAAGATATAGGCGTGCAATGTCATCAATACTGCACACGTGGGTCCGAAACATTCGGAAATTCAGTTTCGACTTCGACTGCTGCTTAGATTGACTGCTATTCGCTCCATTTGCGGTCTCATAAACAGACGCACACGTTTCCAATCGCCGAAAAAAGTACTCGTTTCTCTCGGGCAATTTACATAATTTATTACTTTTACAAAATACAGAATTTATTTCAAACTCTTTACAAATAGTTTATATTCGTTGACGATCATTACAAACCCCGAATGATGAATATTTTCTGTACCGGAACACAACTGGTACACTAGTGGCCAATAACTGGTACCGACTGGGCACCAGTGTTACTTTAGTACCATGCCAGATTTGAGGGGTTTTGTTAGTATTGGAGTGCTACTAAAAATTCCACCTGGGGAATTAAGATTGAATAAACCTGAAATAGAGCGGATTTCTCTAGGATCTTGGTAGGATATACAAGTAGATCCTAAGTGAATTACCTTCTATTCTCGGGCAGACTCGATTCGCACTCGAACCACGCGAGAGGCACATTTGTAATTCGCACCAGCTGGCACTTAACCATACAAATTGCGTCCCTAAATCTCGTTAAAGTCGCGTTTCTGCTCGACTGGTGCTTTTCTCTCAATTCCGTCACCATTTACGTACACGGGAACAATGTCTGATGCTACTAATTCTGAATTCAAAGCCCAAGAATAGAAACTATTGAATAGGATTAAACATCCTAGAAAAGGTTCTTACTATGTAACAGTCTCACATAATACTTAATTAATCTGAGGTTCGTTGCAGCCCCCCCCCCCCCCAATATTTTCAACATCGTTCCAAAATCATCTGATTGCATCCTCAATGCATTTTGTTGTATCACAAAGAACAAATTTAATGCCAGAAAATTGCAGGAATTCTTGAAAGTGTTGAAGTTGGGAACGAGGGGGATGAACACTCCCCGTTTCGAAAACAGCATGTTTAAACACGTGATCTTAAAAAACTTTACATGTATTCCATCGTAAAATGAATAACAGTAAAAACAAAAAACAAAGACAGTAAAAACAAGGAAAGGTGGTATTAATATCGTTAAAAATCAATATTTCCGAAAACCTGTTTCGTCAAATTTTTTGCTTTGCAGGAGTTTTCATGCCTAATAACTCCCACATCTATATGGTGCAACAGTTTCTATTAATGGTACATATAGAAGCGCATTTAAGATTCTTCAAGATCACGTATTTAAAAATGCTATTTTCAAAATAGGGTATGGGATAACATTCATCTAAATTCGGTATGCGGGGGCGCTGCAATGGACCTATTAATCACTAAATTCGAGAATATGATCACCTATGAAAAAAGTCACACTTGGAAATTTTTCATTGTTTGATTATTGAAGTTTGAAAAATCATATTTTAAAGGCTGAAAATGTGCTCTTTTTAAGTAATAGCAATACAAAAAGCCGGGAGCACGATTTACGTCTTTTTAGGGAGGGAAAATGACATATCGGCATAAAACCGATTTTTCTCTCCGCTTTGGTTCGATATCCGTGACTTTTCAAATGCCCAGCCCCGCAGATTATAAGCTGCGGTCGTTCGTGGCGGTTTATGTAAATCCGACTGTTGGAATCCGTCTTAAGCCGGTCTCTCGTTCGTGGATAAATTTTGAAAAGTACGCTTAATACTCTAATTAACGTAATTTGGTTTCTATGCGCGGTCGTCGCTGCCACCTCGGTTTTCCTGCCCCACCCCCAACCCCACAAGCATCCATCCCGGTTGTTCTCGCTTGGTCGGAGCAGCGCAACTTGACGGTCATCTAAACTTTTCCCATAATTAGTTATAAATTTCATTCCCGTTCTACGTATAACAATATCCCGGCCAACTCGTAGGAACAGCGTCTAGTGTGCAGGAAGAGGGAAAGGGGAAAAATTGAGACAAGAGAGACGGATGAAAGGGTCAAGGAAGGGGTGAAAAGTAAAAAGAGTGAAAAATAGTAAGAGAGAAAGGCAGGAAAATAGGAGAAGAAGAGAGAGAGGAAGAGAAAGAGAAGGTCCTTCCACCATTGGGAAGGAAGATAAGGGGTGTCAGGGGTTAAGAGTGGGCTTGAAAGGGTGGGAGAACCCGTATGGTATAATGAACGAACGAATGGGGTATAAAGAGAGCAGGACAGAGAAAATTCGTGCAACGACCGACCACCGCCGAACCCAGATCTCTGGTGGGGGTGGCGGCCATTTTGTCAGCCTCGAAAAACACCCGCCCCGAGACAGCGTGAAGGGGTGAGAAGGGATGGTTAAGTGCTGGCAGGAGCAACCCTCCGCCGAAATACCCCTTTCCAAACACAGACTCTTTCTCTCTTCATCTCCCCTTGCCAACCCTTCTACCCGCACCCCCGCACCACAAAAACTACCCCGTCGCAAAGCGCTTCCTCATTTCTCGAGCGTATTAAGCGCAAAATGTAGATGAACATTAGGCTGCAGTCCGTTTCCCAGGACCTATTTTTACACCCAGTATCGCCTAATGCCAGACCTGACCAACAATCAGGTACGAGGGCAATTGATAATTCTCTGACGCTCTACAAAAAACCATTTTTGAATTGGTAAAGAGCCTCAGAAAATTGAGGAGAATTTAGAGGATCAACTTCAAGAGGTAGAATTTCATCATGAATAATTCAGCATTTTTTTATATTAAAAAAGTACCGTCATCTAAGTTTGTTGCAAAAAAACTTTTAATTGTCAATGGGTCGCTTTATTTTTGAAAAGAAATTTTTGACATAATAGACTTTCACAACTCTCTGGCTCTTTGTTCGCTGCGGCCATTGGATCCTGTTATTTCACCTTCCTTTCTATGGTTTCCTATTAAACGAAACATTACTGTTTCCAAATGGGAACACAAAAACCGTTGATAAAGAGAGAAGTGGTGCGTAGTGAAATCTTTATTGAGAAATAGTATTCATTTTTAACGTTGAAAAATATTTTTTAGCGTGTATTAAGTAAATAAGAAAGATAATTTTAGAAATATGAGTGTGGTTTTAATTAGGCATAATTATCGTAATGTTGGACTCGTTATTGATTTGTCACGAAGATTATGCATCGAAGGGAAATTTTACGACCTTAGACGAAATTTATTACTGCAATATACATACCGAATTTTTATGAATTCATCTGCACCGTTTATTATTCAGAGTATTCCAATATTGCGGATCACTTATTAGATTTCCAATTCTGCTTTTTTGTCTGAAAGAAACATGATTGCATTAAAATACATTCATATTAAAAAATCTTTGAAGGGACAAGTTTTAAGGTATAGTGTATTCCAAAAAGGTAATACTTGTAATATTAAGATATTTTTAGACTGGTTCTAATCTTACGGGATTTTCCGTAATTACAAAATATTTTTCATCTCTTTGAACATTTTGAAAGTAAGAAAGAAGAAGAAAACTACGGTTCGTGCTAATAGCCACGATCAGTTACAGAAATGACAGGGGATGAATCTTATAAATTTCTTGACGTTGAAAAAAATTTGTCCACAGAAATTGTCCACCAAAAATGGTTATAAATATTTTTTTTGCTGGCTAAATCATTATCACCATTATCTGATGTTGCCCTTACTGGCTGGACCATTATCATCATTGGATTTTCTCCTTACTGGCTGAATCATCATCATCATCTGAGCTTGCAATCACTTTCTGAATCAGCATCATCATCATTTTATCTTGTCTTCACTAGCTAGATTATTATCATCATCAGCAGCAGCATCAGCATCATCATCATCTGACCTTGCCTTCACTGACTGAGCCATTACTATCATTTTACCTTGTTTTGAATGGACGGATCCTCGTCATCATCATCTGATTTTACTTTCACTAGCTGAATCATCATCATCATCATCATCATCATCATCATCATCATCATCATCATCATCATCATCATCATCATCATCATCATCATCATCATCATCATCATCATCATCATCATCATCATCATCATCATCATCATCATCATCATCATCATCATCATCATCATCATCATCATCATCATCATCATCATCATCATCATCATCATCATCATCATCATCATCATCATCATCATCATCATCATCATCATCATCATTATCATCATCAGCATCAGCAACATCATCATCCTCAGCAGCAGCATCATCAGCAACATCATCAGCATGATCAGTACCATCATCAATCATCATAATATGATCTTGCCTTCGCTGGCCAAATCATTATTTCCATCATCTGATCTTGACGTCACTGGTTGGACTATTATCATCATTTGATTTTGTCCTCACAGGCTGGATCATCATCTATTACTATACATCTATTAATATTACTAATACTATACAATTCAGTTTTCAGAAGTAAGAAAAATCCGTTCCCCCACAATAAATTCATAAATATTTTCATAATTTTTTTTTTAATGGATGTAGTGTTAGTCCACATTTTTTAAAGACCGAAAAATAATCATAAAAAATTGTGAGAAACGGAAAAATAAATACTTTTTTCAGTTTCTTTACGGCACATCCAGATAGTAATTTTATTGTTAATTTACAATATTTGCGACGTCTCCAAAATGCACCCCTTATCTTCATCAGTAGAGTGGGGTGAAAATTCTAAAGTTAATCGAATTGTTCGACCTGAGGCAAAAAGTTTGCTGTTTGTTTGTCCGAAAGAAGTAAAAAAAAATTATTGGAAACCGTTAATATGTTCTGTCCTGATTTTTTAATCTGAAATTTCAAAATTTGTTTTAATTGAATTAAATTTTTATAATAATTTTTAAATAACGGAAATTTTTTGTATTTAGTTTCTGCCAATGAAAAAAAATAAAGAATTGTTAATTAAAATAAATGTTTCTTCTGTTTAAGAATTTTTTGAAAGTGTGCAAGAAAATATGTTTTTTTTTTATTAAGTCATATACACAATTTTCGAAAAAAGTTGAATATTTCGAATGAACAATCGTAACAAAAATCCAACATACCAAAATTCAAAATTTCTAAAACAAAAAAGTTGGTATTCAAAATAGGAAAATGATAATATTTTATTTGGTTTAAGCTGAAGAACGTTCTCAAAAATGTTTTCTGAAAAATCTGAGAAAAACATGTTTTTGTACATTTACCAAAAATTCTAAATGACGCGAAAAAACTGTTTCTAGAATTTATAATTTTTTCTCATTGTTTACTTTTTTCTTATTTTTTTCGTAATCGAACAAAATAAAAAACTTTTTCTTAACATTTTTTGTATTTAGAATTTTCTATATTTGTTCTCAACGCTGTAATGCGTAGTGTTGAATTTTTTGCTCAAACTCGGTACGTGAATAATAGAGCCCGTTCCTTAAAATGTTTAATCAACGTTTGTTTTTCGTTTTTCAATTAATTCAAACAGGCAATATTCGTGTTTTGGCGAGCGTTTCTCATTGAACCGAACTGTTGGAAGGCTGCGTAAATAAACATAGGAAAATAACGTGCCTTTCGAACTTGGACTTCAATCGCGAATATGTCGACCATGCCGGGTCTTCACTGTCGCTCGTCAAAGGCGTAATTAGTCTCTCAGTGCTGTAGGTATACATATCAGAGAAGAATCCCTGCAAAGGATTATTAAACATAGCTGTTGGATTATCCGTAAATGCTGATAAAATTTAAAAATAAAATTACACGATTGGTATTCAGGAAATTCAAAATCCGGTTGCACTAGGAAAAGATAAATCGAACTTTGATTAACTTTTGTGATTTTTAATTTAAAAAAAAAGACCAAGAAGTAAATTTATTTAAATTACGGTTGTTTGAAAAATTAGGGTTCTTCTTGCTTGGAGCTATCAATCAATGGCAAAACTGACTAACCCTCCGAATCCTCTGACTTTTATGAAATATCCTAGAGGCGAAAGTCGCAGGTGCAACGAGCGAAAAATTGAACTTGTCCCTCGCCAGCTTTATATATGCGAGTTTTCGTCGAGTTTCTTCCTCTGAGACAGGGAAGGCTCAAGAGAATGGCGCTGTTATTATCACAGAACCTAAATCAACCAAAGAATTTCACATTCCTTTTTACAATATAAAATTCTAGGGAACTTCTTCATTATTATTTTCTTCATGGTTGAGCTTGAAATTCCTTTGTTTAGGTGCGAGTGAATTCCATGCCGGACTTACACAAACCGGACCCTTGCATCATTCATTTTTTTTTAAACTTCAGCTACTTATGTTTTTGATAAAGAAAATAAAGATTGCGAAAGGTTTCAATTTGAATTGCTTTTTAAACGTTTTTTTTACACGTTTACTATTCTGCACGCTTTTTGAATGATTCAAACACGAATAAAAATAACTAAATCTAGTTTTTTATTGATGATTTACAAAAAAACTCAATACCCAAAAAAGGCCTGCCCTGTTTTTCCTTATACTTCTTTATTTTATACTTCAGAATTTCCTTTTAGAGAAAAAAAGATAAAACCTGTGTGCTTTATATAAATTAATTTTACAACAAAATTATGTTTTATTGACTGTAAAGGTTTTTTAAATTGATTTTATATATTTTCGGCAATATTATTACTTAAGGGCATGTGATACTTACAGTTTCCCTGGCTTTTTTCCACAAAAATTAATATTTTTAAAAACTGAATTCGGAGATGCTATAAAATATCATAACGGACGTCCGCAGACTCTTTTTTAAGGGATAATAACAAAAAAATGTATCGTGCTAAATAAAAATTTTATGCATATGAATTATTTTGAGGTTACGTCGTTTTTCATCTCTGCCTTTCCAATAATCTGGAAATTATTTATGGCATAAACTTTTTTGATTGCCTGCAAACAAGGTTAGTTCCGGGAGATTAGTTACTATGTTTATTTGTAAGTCCAAAGTTTTCGACCAAAAATATTGTGTAGTTTGGAAGTAACGCTCGAGTGAATTGTAACACACATAATCTTAAAATATACACACACGTTGTTAGCAATATAAAAAATTTTTTGATAAAAAAAACAAAAAAAAGTGTGTGGGGACGTCCGTTAGCATGTTCGCTATCCTTTTCCAGATTTTGAAGGCAAAATATTTCTCATCCTAGGAAAAAAATCTGGGGGAATCTAACACTAAAAAAATCCATACTATTTCCTAAGCGATATGCAAATTAATCACATTCTGCTAAATTAAAACTTTTTTTAATTAACCCACAAAAAAAGTGTGTGTGGACGTCCGTTAGCTAAAACTAACGTAAACTGGTCCTAAAACTGGTAAAATCGACAATTTTGTAAGTATCGCATGCCCTTAAGGTAATGATTATTGGTTACGATATAATGATAAAAAATTGAATTCTTTCAGGTTATTTATTGAAGTTTTCTATTGGAAGAATATAAGCGGAAACAGTTACCTTACAACTCTTTATCGATAAGTTTTGATTAACTTAGATTTTGAAATTGTGCAAAAAACTTGCTTTTTAAATTCAGTTAAAATCGCACCAGAAATCCAAAATTCCGATATCACAAAAACATTCTTCGATTAAAGTTGAACAAATATCAGTTTATTAGTAGCGAAATTTTAATTGACGGTAATTTTACTATTTCGGACATTTTCTATTTCGGATATTTTCTTATACGGGAATTTCACAGGAGTCGGGAATTTTATTTTTCTGGATTTTTCTATCGTCTCGATATTAACCAATTTTAAAATTTTGGTTGACTTTTTTCGAATGAAGTGAAACAATTAAATTGAATATCAGAAAATAAAATTTTAAAACAAAATATAAACAAGAATGTAATTTTTTGTCCAAAAATGACATTTAAAAGAATAAGACAAAGAAGCATAAAAAATCATAGAGAGATTTTATTACAATATACTAAAAATGAACAAAAAAGTTCACTTTAAAAAGGCTGTTTGTAACAATACTAAAATATTAATAAGGTGACTGAATATAAAAGTGTGGGGAGTAAATATGAAAAAAATACATTTATATGAGAAGTACATTTTTATATCTGAATAAAGGCAGCACAGAACTAGATAACCAACAAAACGGTAATTTTTAAGAGGAGTGAAAAAAATTCTATTAAATCAAAATCACTATTTTTATATTTAAAAAATGTCCGCTATCGAGCTCAATTGTCTTTAAATAAAGAACAAAAATAATTAATCAAAAGTGGAAATTGATTTGGAAGTTGCTAATCTCAAAGTGACTTGAATCAAAAGTAGGACAATGCTTGACTGCGGATTGCAATAAGCATTAAATTTTCAGTTAAATTAAAAATAAAAATGATCATTCTGCCAAAATATTAGGTTTTTGAATGTAGGTAAAAAATTTGTATTTAAAAAAGTTGGCCAATTCCCAGTCAAGTAGCTTTAAACCAAAATTATGACTCTGTTTCGAGAAAATCAAAATTGAAAATCCTGATATCACAGTCTGCGTGATGTTTTTTTGTAAAAGTAACAAAAAAAATTTTTGTTCAAGAAGTATCAATGCTAAAATTTTGGAAAAAAGTTCCTGAAGCGTTAAAATTGTAACTAAACTGTAACTAATGTTTTAAATAAATTAAAAAAGGAATATTGTATTAAAAAATGATAATTTGAAGAAAAAAAATCTTTCACTACAATGTGTATTTAGTATTTAAACAATTTTTTTATGCATTAAAGACATTATTTATTAAATATTTGGTTTTCTCTTTCTGTACTGCAACTCTTCATTTACATCCTACGCTTTTATTTGTAATCACCTTATTATTCCTATATAATTATTGCTACCCCCATCTTCAGCGTCAATTATTTTTCTTTGTCTCCTATATGTTTTAATAAAATATTGTTTAAAAAAATATATATATATTTATTAATATTTTTCTGATTTTCAGTCTTTTTTAATGTTTCTTACCCAAATGGATCTCAATTTCGTAGACTAATTCCTGAGTTCGAACTCTAATTTAAACTACAACCTGTTTTTCAAAGATACTCATCTTTTTCGGGATTATAGAGTATTGCATTGTATTGTCAAATTGTGTATGTGAAATCTTTCGCAATATATATTTTCTCTACTAAAGAAATAAGTAGCTAAAGTTTAACAAAAATCGATGATGCAAACGTATGGTTACGGGAGAGTCCGGCTTGGAATCCACCTGCAGAGTTTTTGCTTTTGAAGCTGGTTTTCGTGGCGATTTGGAGGGTTGGGTCTCATCGAAGGACAATCGAATTCGCGACACTCTCCGGGCCGAAACGGATTCTTCCCACCCTAAAACGAGAACGAAGCGTGGTCGACGAGCGCATTACGTCCAATTACAAGAAGCTTTCATCGGTTTAAATTCAAGTCCAGAGTTTTGAACACGACCCAGAAGAGCGTCGTTGACCAATTAGAACGAGGCTTTCCTCATGCCTCCATTTTTTTTCTTCTCTGTTTTTCCTTCTTTTTTTATTGAGATTGTCAGACCATAACACCCTTTCAACCTCGACCAGCTGTAATGATTATCCCCCAAATTTCGCTGTAGGGCGATTTCCGAATTAGCAAAACATTTTTATCCTGCCGGGCTAAAATTTCCGAGTACTGTCAATTAAATCGTCAGGGAAGATATTATCTAAACAATCCATTTTCTTCTAAATAGGTCGGGATTAAACAATATTTATTTAAGAGCTTCCATTAATTACTTAGGGCTTTCAATGGATTGGGAGTTTTCGGAAAATCTTAGGAATACTTACTTTCCCTGAATGCTAATTAAAACCTGCTTTGTCTGTTGAAATTGCATGTAATATAATTATAAACGTTAGGTTTAGCTTCATCAACCTTTCTTTACTTCTATACATTTTCTCATGTAAGTTCTTGTGTTTCTATGACTTTTTATATTTTTTCGGCTATGGTTCTCATTTGCGCATTACGACAATTCTTACTGCGGTCTGCCTCTGGGTATGTTAGCACTTACTATATCTAAATATGTTTGTTTCGTCAGTCGCTCTTATCCCAGTAGGCACGAACTTTAGGACGTTTTTAGTAAAGCCTAAGAACCTTTTTAGGATGTAACGTTCAAAAGACATTTTTAGAACGTCAACAAAACGTTGTAAGTCAGGCCAAAAAACGCCCAGGAAACGTTCAATGTTCCAAATGCGTCATAAAAATGGCTTTGGAACATGCCCAAACCATCTCAACCAATTTCTTTCACATATTTAAATTAGTGCCTCCTCTACACCGCATTATTAGAGGATTCTCTCATTACTGACTTACTCTTATCTTTTTCTTTGTAGGTACAGGTCTCGCTATAGTACAGCATAGTGGGTGCAAGCAGATAGTTATATATTGCAATTTTATCTTAATTTCTTATGTTTTTACCAGATAATAAAGACCATTAAAATCGCTGAAAATTCATTAAAGTTCTTTGAAATCATACCAAATCCTAGAAAATCCGATAAGATTTTTTGAAATCTCTGGAAATCCTTTATCCCATGAAAACATCGAAACTCATTCAAATCTCTCAATATCCGTTTAATTTATTTTTCTTTAATTTAATTTTAATTAATTTTACAGGATTAAAATCCTTTTGAATCTCTTTAAATCTTTTGAAATTCACTAAGATCATCTAAAACCTTTTTCTAGATCGCTTCAAATCTTCGACATATCATTAAAATTAGTCGATATTCTTTAAAATCCGTGAAAATACTTTGCTATCATATAAAACCCTTTAACATCCTGATAGGGTAAGAGCAGCAATTTTTGGCACATTATGCCTATTACTGGCATGTCAAAAACAGAAGTGAATTTATTTTACTTTGGATACATACTTCATTGCACTGAATAATTAATATATATATTATATGTAAAATTTATAGTGGAATTAAATAAATTTAGGCAAAATATACTAAAGAATGTATTATTTATGAAAGCAGCGAAGAGTGCTCAAAACTTGGGAAGGGGTAAGAAATGGTGCTCTCACCATACCGTAACTTGAAATATATCCTTCAAAATTCAGGAAAATACTTCGGTATCGCTCTAAATCTTTTAAAGCCTTAAAAATCCCATCACTTATTTTGAAATCTCTCCAAATATTTCGAGAAATTAAAAAAAAAGGGTAACAATCTTTAAAATGTTTAAAATTGCATATTATTTATGAATCTTCAAAATCCGGGAAATCCCTTGAAATATAAAAATCGGTAAAAGTCCGCGAAATCACGTGAACAACTTTAAAAGCTTAAGAGATCCCTTTAAATTTTCAAAATCCCTTTCAAATTAATTACAGTTTTTTTAAATCGCGGTAATCTTGACAATTCCTTAAATATTTCGGGGGATCATTCAAGTATTACGTCTTACGTCTAGGGGGTGATGGGGGCAGAAATTGTCCAAAAAATCATTCTAAATACTTCATTATTTATTGCAGTATTTATTGAATTAATTTCTTCGGGATTTTAACATTTTTTTAAATCATTCGAACACTGTTAAAGTTCTCCTAATTCTTTTGAATGGTTATAATTCCTCAAGATTATGTAATCCCCTAAAATCTTTTGAAAATGTTAAGTCCTAATAAAACCCCTAAAAACTTATGTAAATTTCCATAAATTTGGTAAAAATTTTGTGATTCATTAAAATGCTTATTTACAGTGAAAATAATCTATATAATTTTGATATATTGGGTACAAAATATAAAATCTCACATAGGAAAGGGGGCGGTGTCCTAAAAGTTGCACAAATCCTTACAATAGAAGGGAGGGTTTCTACAATTTCAAAAATTATCCAAATATACCTGATAGTCGTTTCCTTATTATAAATTATTATTTTTAATGGCGTTCTTTAAAAGGAGAGAGATGAAAATTATAGGATGTATGTTTTTGTTGATCAAAGTTAACCGTGGATAAAATTGATGAGTTGAAGAGATGAAAAACTTGTATCCACAAGTAAACTATAGATGCTTATGCAATTTACGAGCAATAGAGCAATTACAAGTCGATTGTGACTAGAATCATGTTTGACGTTGCACCTTGTTGTTCTTACGTTACTGTCCGTGACTGCACATCGCCGGAGAGCCTCACCGTAGTGATAAACAATGAATACATGAATATGAAAATTTCCATGAGAATCCACACGCGCTCATCCCCATCATGTGGGTACCAGCATTGATATGTGAATTGTATGGATCGATCGATCGAATAAAAGGACTCACGTCGCGACCACTTTCTAATGAAACGGATTTACGTCGCATCCTGCATTTCTTTCTCCAATGCATTGAAACTGATCTGACTATTATATGCCGGATCGTTAAGGTTCCCTTTGTTTCTCGTAATTGCGAATTTATGATTGAAGATAAGTGGATCCCAGTAAGAACCCTTTCAAGTAAAGAATGCTTCCGATGTGTGATTTACAATTCTGCTGATTTGTTATCTATAATTAAAATAATAACATGGACGTGCACAAAGTTTTTGATCATTATTTTTGAGTAAGTATGTTAAGTAAGGTGGAAATTTGTTCTATATTCAATAGCTATTTTATTTTATTTATTTAAATTCTTGCCTTGTTTGAGAAAAAATTTTATCCAAATTTTTCAAACTAATTAATTCTAATTTGTCATAATAATTATTTAATAAAAGAAGGAATCGACGAGGTTATCCTTTTTCTAGCAGACAGCATCTTTACTCAGTAATTTCCTTATGAAAATTATTTTTTCATTTTAAACTATAGATTTTATAGTTTAAAATGAAAAAA
>NC_046665.1:73828171-73830040 GCF_010883055.1 Belonocnema kinseyi
CACACACGTGTGTGTGTGTGTGTGTGTATAAATGGGTCTTGGGGAGTACAGTTTAAATTTTAAAAGAGGCCTTGCAATTATAATTATAATAATGTGACTAAAAATAAAAGCGTTTGGCGTAAATATTGATAATTACCTTTAACTTTTAGTCGCATTATCCTTACTTTATCATTATTATTAGAAGCTTGCTTTTCAAAAGTAATTTTTTTTTAAAAATATATTTCAATGAAAGTGTGTTTTCCAAACACTATTTTTAAATTATCTATTTTTTTTTTGCCTATAACGGATTTTGTTCTCGTGTCTTGTTTTTACATCAGTTAGATCAAATTTATAGGGAAAAAATGTAATTTTGTGCTCTTGGTATTAAATTTAAAATTTTAATTTATTGTTTATTATCTTAAAAGAAAGCCTTAGAATAAATTTGTTAACTCGGGTGAAACTGGGTCAAAATGCTCTTATTGAAAATCCTCTTTTAGACACTTTTCTTTATGTATTTCTTAAATGTGCAATTACAAAATATTATTATAATGTATAAATTAAATTCATATTTAATCAAATTCAAATCACTTTTTCACGTCAAAAATTAAAATGTGAAAAGGAAATTCTCAGAAATAACAAAAAAATTGGTTCCCAGCATAAAAAAGACCAAATTTGTAGAAACACGTTTATGCAAATATATACCTGTATTCGTAGTAGAAATAAAATAATACTAATGATTTGAGATATGTGTGTTGAAAATCTTTAAAAATATTTCATTTGCTTTGCCTTATTAATAAATGAACTTCAAAACCTTAGTAAATGTTTGTAAATTTGTTTTTCAAGATTGAAAAGATATAATTAGAAAAAGCCGAGATAAAGACAAAGAGAATGGGAATATGTAGGTCTTCTTTATCTTTCGTACTTCCTTATTCGTTTTTTCATTGGCATATTTGCATGTGTGCTCGTCTAAATATAGTCTTTTTTGGTTTTTGTAGTTAATAAATTTTCTAGGTTTCCTGAACACTATTATTTAATTCATGACAAAATTTTTTAGGTGGTCTCTAAAATTTGTTGGCCAATTTAAAATGTTAAATTTCTTTGTCACGTTGACTACATTTTTCTCTAAGACATAATATGAGAAACAAAGAACAAAATCTTTTACACACAATATATATTTTTAGGTTTAAAAATGATACATAGTGGGAAATATTATATATAATTTTTGCTACTATGTAGAAACTATTTATAATTTTTTCGTATAGGTTATTCTTAAATAGAATTATAAGCATATTGAAATTATTATATTTAACAAAATATTTATTTATTTTAAAAAAATCATTAAATACGTCAATACATAATTTTATAAATAAAATAATTATTGAATAATATATTGTTCAAAATGTTTCATATAATTTCAAACAAATAAATATATTTGCCAATTAGCGTAATTATTCACAAACTGGGTATGGTGAAGTAGTCGCAGGAACGTTTTTCAGCAAAAAAATAAACTATTATAATAAGTTTAAATTATAATTTTTAAATAAATTATTTGTTCATATCAATAATAAAAAATTAAATTGTAAATAAAATTGCATTTCTTATTGATAGTAATTATTTTCACATAAGTATCTTCTCATACTTCTACATTTTAAATTGAACTTTAATTAAGACATTCTGAATATCTTGATTCATGATTACTTTAAATTTGTTTTTGAGTTCTGTTTATAAAAATTCTTTTTTTTTCCATATATCTTTCCATATAAGTAATAATGTGTGGTCATAAAATCACCAATTTATTATAAATAAATCTCAGCTTGAATATATTCCGCGTTGTTTTCTAAATAAGTTGCAGAATCTTTCTTTCATCAAAATAATTTCTTTTCTCCTTCT
>NC_046665.1:73830140-73858507 GCF_010883055.1 Belonocnema kinseyi
AGTACTGTTTAAATTTTAAAAGAGGCCTTGCAATTATAATTATAATAATGTGACTAAAAATAAAAGCGCAATTAAAACTTTGTCATAAGGACAACCGCAGGATTCCGCCGGGACCGGATGCTAATCTGAAAAACTGTACCCGATCCCAGCGAAATCGCGAAGCGACCTAAGGACGACCTCATCCTGCATTTTTCCCGCAAGTGTTTTACCATATTGTTGACACGCAGGGATGCTTTTCAGGATATTATTCAATGAAAGTTTGGTACCTCCAAGAGCGCCGATGATAAGGATGATTAGTTTAACAGAATATTCCGGGTACAATCATCGTAACCCCCTTTTTAGGTCTCTATACCTCTCTTTCTTTCCATTCTCCTTATCCAGGGAGGGTTTCAAGAAGGGAGGGGGAGTTGTTAATTCAGATCTGATAGGCTACATACATACATACATACATACAAACACACACACACATACATACATACATCCATGCAAACATACATACATACATACATACATACATACATAACCCCTTAGACACACGAAGTTTTCCGTAAGATTGACAAGGGAAAACTTAACAAACCAAACATTCGGGATCCAAAATTGCATTTTTTTGGTTCCCCCATTTTGTAGATTGTTAAATGATCGAGTTTTCTAAAATTAGGATATTTTAAGCATCACAACGAGATTAGATAAATATGAGGATGATTTATTTTTATTAAAAATAAAAAGGTTGCGTAAGGTAAACGCCCCAGTAATCGTTACCTTAGTCCCAGTAATCGTGTTGCCAGCTTTCTTGCTTTTTATTTAATTTGAAGGAATGTAATTTCTATTCGCTACTATATAGTGCTAATAATAAGTGAGTTTTATCATTAAATTTTACTTTTAACATATTTTTTCAACAATATACTGAAATCGTAACCAAGTTTCACGATTACTGGGACTCTCGCGTTTACTGGAACATTTACCTTAAATTAAACTTTCTTGCACAATTTCACCCATGCTAACTTGTGAGAAACTTTAAGTGCCTGGGACGATGAGAAAATATTAACCGATTTGGACAACAATTTGAAGAATATTCTATTGTTGGGCATTCGCATCAAAGTCGCAAATAGAAGCAAAAGATCTACACAAAAAGTAAAAAATAACCACCCTAATACCCACATAGCAATTCAAATAAAAGCTGGAAAATAAGTGCTCCTCTTTTTACACTAATATCATCTCAATACTTTCAATGATATTTTCGAACAGAAATGATTAAGAAGTATCCAAAAAATAATATCCACCTCAGTTTAAAAAGACCCACCCCGGGTTTTCCTGAAAGGACTTGGTCACCTCAAGGAAACTTTGATATGTGGAAACTGCACAATAGTTCTGGAGCTTGGGAAATGTTGTAAAATGCTGGGAAACGAATCCGCTGCACAGTAGATGTAAATTACGAGTATGCGCGCATTCGTCGTATACGACCACAGAGGACATCTGCGGGCACGCAAGTGCGTGCAAACTCGCTTATATTCGCGTAGATGTTTGTTCATGTAGGAAGCCAAGTCCGTACGCACGTATGCCGTTGGCGGGTTGAGAATATTTGCAAGCCAAATTTTAATACTGGAATTAATTTGACCCGAGGAGTAGACGAGGACCGTAGAAAGGTAGATAGGTGCCCTAGCCACCCACCGTATAACTATACGAGGGGATACGCATCACGGCTCCACCTTTCGCGAGGGTGTTCGTCATGTGGCAATACACCTACCTCTCCCACCTCTTCACATTTTAGTTTCTTCCCGCGAGGGTAGTAGTCGTCGCATTATAAAAATGTAAGCTAATTTATCGACGTAGTGCGCAACGAAAGTTTCACCGCGCGGTCGAGGTAGTTTAGCTTTATAACGTAAATTATTACTGGAGAGAGAAGGAGTAATAAAGGGTGGGTGGGAGTGAGTTTGGGGGTGGGAAGACCTCTTTTACCGCGTGGACCACAGCGCACTACAAGCATCCCTGGTTGGCTCTCCTTCCTCCTCGATACAAATGGCCAAAGTAAACTTCGCCATTACCAAGTGCCTAACGTGCGGCACGAAAGTTACCCCTGTCGGAGCCACCATTTTGGCTCTACTGCCACGGGCAAGGGTGACCCACCCAGTTATCCACTATCTATAGTCTATATACAACCCGCGGACCTTATATCCAGGGAGAAAGGACAGAAACCCCCGGCCACGTCTGCTCCTGGTTTATGGCCCTGCCAACTCTAGACTAGCGTCTGGGATTAGTTCCGTTCGCGTGGAATACGGTTCTGTTCTGTTTCTGCGGAAAAGAGAACTAAATCCGGCAAAGAGAAGGGAAGAGGTAACGTTGCAGGGACTGGGGAATATCGTCTTGTTTTTTACCCACAGTGTGTTTACAGTCGAGTCAGGGTAAAGTTTTATTTGGTCGTTTATTTTTCTCGCACTAGATACACGCTCGACTTGGCAGAATTTATTTGCTCCTATATTCTACGATTCAACTTTGCAAAACTTTATCCTGAAAACTTATAATATTATAATTATGGAATGATTTGGATTTGCTTAGGTTGAAGAGAGCAGAGAAATTTCACGGAGAAAAATGGATGTTCTCACTCAATATCTAGATATTTAGGTTTACCATATTTAACGTTTAACTATTTTCCTAAATTAGTTTAGTTTCAGTTTTAGTTTTAGTTTTAGTTTTGGTTTTAGTTTTAGTTTTAGTTTTAGCTTTAGCTTTAACTTCAGCTTTAGCTTTATCTTTAACTTCAGTTTTAACTTTAGCTTTAGCTGCAGCTTCAGATGTAGCTTCAGCTTTAGTTTTAGTTTTAGTTATGTTACTTTGCGCAGATATTAAAGAAAAAACAGCAGTTTTGTAAATTACTTTACTCTATACAAACAATTAACAGGATTCGTATTACTACCCTGTATACAAAATATTCAAAAATTAGTGGTATTCATTTTTTCACAAGCTTACGTACGATAAGAAATATTCTGTATAAATAACTATAAGCTTCATCAAGTGACTGATATCAGTATGACGTTTTCCTATACTCGAACAATAGCTTTAACATCTTGGAGCTTACAGTCTAACATTTCAGAAGTTTAAATTTAACAATTCTCAATCTCAAGACAAAAACACCAGATGTTACGCGCTATTACTTCAAACGATTTTGTTAGAACATCCATTTTTCTCTGTGCTGTTATGAATTCAAATTACAAAATCTGCAATTTATTTTTTGGGCTAGATTCATTCATTAAAGTTTGAACTAATTTTAAGACATCTGGGAGCTGCCAATTAGCTTCGTTCACTTATCGACCTAATAAGGTCTAGTTCTATAACCAGTCTGCTAATGTTAGCCATATTTTATTTTCAGTAGATTAAGATTCAGAGAGTGATCGACATATGAAAAATCATGTCAATCAATTCATGTCTCATGGAAGAAAGAAAGGACTAATTATTGTAATGAAAAAGTGTTAAACTCACGGAAGGTTATTATGTTGACAACCGTTTTTAATTGAATTTTGTCTTGCTGACAATTTTACAATTCGAGGGTTAATCTTATAATTTTTTCAAAATCGTTGAATTTGAATAAATTATGGGTTATTTTTTGGAGATCACATTTTATAGAATGTGCTGTTTCCAATTTTTATAATAAGTAAATAATCTTCAAATAGTGTTATTTGCTACAAAAATGTTCTTTTAAAATTATATCAAGAAGATATCAACAAAAAGCAAATCATTATTATTTATTTTTGATTTTCAATTTACTAAAATATAAAGTAAATATACATTAAAAATAGTAGAATAATATTTTTTTCGCCTGAGAAAATTTATATTTTATAACTTTTTTCTTAAAAATTTTTTTATTACAAAATTGTCCATGACTTAGAAGGTTTTAAAAAGAGTATTACTCTTTTTTAAATAACAAATCACCAATAAATTAATTTATGAGTATTTAAAGGCCATTCTTCATAATATATTCTATAATCAGTAATGATTCAAGCAAAAGAAATTTTTTTATGATTTTGTTAAAAAAAATGTACATCAGAAATTATTATACTGAATTAAATGATTAATAAACAAACACTCTCATCTAGTACGCGGGCCCCCATCCGAGTATAACCAAATAAAGAAAATTATTTTAAATTTGATATATTCTCCTCTATTTAAAACGTGTTTCATCAATTATTAGAAAACCAATAATTTCCCACAGTTATCGAACCTCCAGCTCGACTAATGAAGTTACAAATTTGTTTACTACATATGTGTATTGATACTCGAGAAGCAGCGAAAATGAACCCTTCAATCAATTAAAACTCTTTTATCATATTATATTTACTCACTTCAGATTATAATTGAATTTTTCAATACTGATTTGCTTTTTTACTTAGTTTGTGTGCAAAATTGTTTCACAAATAGTTTTCTGATTGTTAGTACCTGAATCTAAATAGAAATAAGGAACGATTTTAATTTTTCTTCACCACGCTTATTCCGTAATCGTAATCTAATTACCAGCGGTAATCGAATCGATAACCCTCAGAAAAGCTTTAGATACATTAGCAACCTCCGTGGCCACTCTTAATTTAATATACTCTTCTAATTAAATTTACCTAAGGATCATGCCGCACCAATATTTCAAGATAAGTATCTGATCTTAATTAAAATAAAAGAACTTTCTTTTCAATCCTGCGGAGTATACTAATAAGAAACAAAAGAAAATAATTTAAATTTCGAAACCCGAATACATGAAAGTAAGTCTTTGAAGGAAAAACAATGTTACCTGGAAATTCGCGGTCCTCGCGACAAGTGAAAATGCATATTCTGAAACGTTGGTGCACTAATTAAGCTAATTAGGTATGAATATTAAATTCGCAAAACATTAATTAAAACTACTACGATAATTACAGTTATCAAAATTTACATGCGGTCTTGTGTACACACAAATAATTAAATTCCAAGCTTACATGTGAGAAACAATGGATAATATATGAAACAAAGAAAGTAGTATATTTTGGTAGTATCCATTTAAACTATTCTTTTTGTTATAAAGTACTGTTTATTTTACATTAATTCTCCATAAGAGAATTGAATATTTTAGGGAAGTAATTTAATTTCGCAAGCTTTAAAACGAGGGGTTAATTATTCGTGCATTCTGTTGTTCCCTATGTCTTATCTTTAAAAGTATTTCATGGAATTTCCAAGCACTTTCATAAATTTTAAAGGTTTTTAAGGAATTTTTAAGGGTTTTGAGGAACCCTAAAGGATTTAAAGAGATTTAATCCGTTTCAAGGGATTTCTAGTCGTTCACAAGATTTCAAGGGACTTTAAGGTACTTCAAGGAATTTCAGAATCATTTAAATGTTATAAATAGATCTCTGACAATTTAAACGGATTCGAAAGATTTCCAGCGATTTAACCTTCTTTCCAACAAGATTTAATTAATAAGTTTTCAATAAATATGTAAAGGATTTCAAATTATATATAATTTTTCCAATAAATTTCCATAATTTCGAAAAATGTTGAGAGATTTTAAAGGAATTCGAGGATTTTAAATCATTTCAATATATTTTTAGTGAACTGAACAAAATAAATTAAATTAAATTTTGAAGTATTCCCAGATACTCCGAACATTTGAAGAGATTTTAAGATATATCAAGGTATTTTATAAGTTTTATGGATTTTATTAAATTCATAAAGATTTCACGGAATTTCAAAGATTTCTAGGGATTTTAATGGTTTTAAGAAAAATACTTAACAAGTTTAATCTAACATATATTTAAAGGCTTTCAAATAATGTCTACTTTTTTTAAAAATGGATTTTTACCGTTTCCAAAGGATTCAAAAAATGTTAAAGGGTTCTAAAAGATTTCAAGGAATATAAAAATCTTAAGGCATTTCAAAGAATTGTATATGACTGTGAAAGATTCTAAGAGGATATAATTCAATTTTAAGTAAATTAAAAGCGATTCCAATAATTTTAAGAAAGTTTAATGTATTTCAAGCAATTTTTCGAATCTCCAAGGGTTTTAAGGGATTTTGAAGATTTCAAGGGATTCAAACCATTTTCCCGAGAACTTCAATGAATAATTTCCATTTAATTTATATTTGAAGGATTTCGAAAGATTTATATTTTTAATAGGTTTTTACGCATTACGAAAGTTTTAACGAATTTTAAGGGATTACGTCAGACATAAGGAAATTAAAAAGATTTTAATTGATTTCAAAATATTTCGAAATTTATCCATGTTTGCTGTGTAAAGTTTGCTCGTGCAGAATTCACATTTTTGTGCACTTTCATATTAAATTATTATTATTAGTGGCAATCTTGCAATACAGTTTACACCAAGAATCTGAGTAATTAAGCCTTCGTATAGAACAATCTTTTCTTCCTTGAGAATTAGTTAAAATAAACGTTAAACAGAAAAGAAAAGAAAAAAGCTCATTTCGAACTAATTAAGTCAATTCCGCAGAATCTCCTCGGTAGCTTGCAGTCTCATTTATGAACATTCTCGAGACGGTGACCATCTGAGTCTCCAGAGAAATGAGGGAAAAAGTACCTTTCACCCTTGCCCTGCCATCAGCCACCCTCAATTCCATCCTAACGGTCAACGGCCATTGCTGTCACCCGATAAACTTTGTCGATTACACTTTTCCGTCAAGCATAGAGCGTACTACTCCCTATACATGTGTCATCGAGCCTGTATATGTTTTGAATCTGTAGAAGTTAATGAATCTCACGTACGTATGGAAAAGAGAGGCAGCGAAAGAGTGAGAAAGGGGATAGAAAAAGGTCTTCGTCGAAAACTCACTTGGCTCAACGTGCTTTTTGAACGAAATTGAAAAATGTCTTGAAACTCTAGTTCAAAACGAGGAAGTTGAACATCCGTTCTATTAGTCAAAAAATAATTATATAAAGTTAAAATGTGAGACAAAATGTTATAATATTATTGCCTGTTGCTCAGTTATAATGTTCTAGAAATATTCTAATTAATATGCTTAAAAAAATGAAAAATAAAATTTGATAAATATTTCATCTCTATACTGAGATATACAAATTTTTAATGTTTGGTATGGGAAGTACATTAATTACGTCAAAATTAATTCAAAAATAGTATGCTCCCTGCCCCCCACCCCCCCATGTTGTAACTATTCATGCGATTCCTGTGCCTCACCTTCCCTTCTTACTTAAAATTCTGTATTTTTTTACCGAATATATCAACTATATCTATATCTATAACAGTAACAATTATTTTCACTGAAAGTGAGATTTTAAAATGTTTAAAGGGTTACAAAAGTTGATGTGTATTTCAAACGATTCAAATGGATTGCGAGAGTTTTCACATATTTCAAATAATTACTAGAGGTTTTAAGAGTTAGAAAAATTACCCAGCACAGAATAGGAGAGAATCTCACTTTTTCAAGAGATTTTACAAGATTTTTTGCGACCTCAAGGAATTAAATCAGATTTAATACGATATTTTCCCGAAATTTCAAGGATTTTGATAGATTTTTAGCGATTGTAAGTAATTATAAGAACAATGTCAACGGAATACAAAGGATTTAAATGGATTTCAACGAATTTTAAAAGATGCTTAGGGATTTTAAGAGATTTCCAAAGATTTCATTAATATCTTTGAAAAGATTAAAGGGATTTTAAGAGATGTGCAAAATCGTCCGCGAATTTAAAGATTTAAATATATTTGAAAGAGATTTCAAACATTTCAAGGGATTTCAAGATTTTAACATATTTCGAAATATTCCACGGATTTTAAAAAATGTATCCAATTTTTGGAGATTTGAGGGATTTCGATGGATCAAAGTATTTCAAAGGATTATAAGGGATTTTTATGGGATTTTTAAGATTTCAAGGGATCTCGTAATATTATGAAAGTTTAACGGAATCTAAAGGATACTAACTGATTTTTTAGAGATTTTAAGGGATTTACATGTATTTTTTAAAAAAATTTAAGGGATTTTTGTGCCTTTTTTAAGATTTCAAGGGATATTTTAATATGTATTTTTAAACATTTCATAGAATTTCATTGCTTTCAACCAATTTCTAGAGATTTTCAGTGGTTTCCATGAATTTCTTAGGATTATGAGGAATCTATATGCAATTTCAAGATCTCAAGGGATCTTGTGGGTATTCCGAAATGATTCTTTGAATTTCGTGGCTTTTAAATAACTTTTAAAGATCTTAAGTGATTTCCATGGGGTTTAAGGAATTATAATAAGTTTTTATGTGATTTTTAATATTTCAAGGGATCTCGTGATGTTTTGAAATATTTCACCGAATTTCAAGGACTTCAGCAGATTTTTAAAGATTTGATAGAATTTCAAGAATTTATACCGGTTTTTAGAGATTTTAAGAGGTTTCGACGGATTTTAAAGGACAAGCAGTGATTTTTATGGAGTTTTAAACATTTTACCCGATATCGCTAGATTTCCAGGGATTCCAATAATTTTTATAGAAAGGTGTGCACAAGACTTCAAGAAATGGTTTAACGCGTGTAATGCATGTGATAGTAAGAAAGACATTCAAAAATCAAGAAGAAGTTCCAAATAGCATATTTAAAAAAAGAAAAAAAAGAAAACGTACATAAGAAATGTTTTGGACCGAAAATCTTACGAATCCTTACTTGCGGTTGGGTGGAGGGGAGGGGGGGGGCAACCTCAAGTAAGGATTCGTAAGATTTTCGGTAACCCTCGCACGCGAGCAAAAAGCTTTTGTTAGAAAGTAGATGACGCCGTGAAAAATTAAGCTAGGAAGATTTTCCGAACAAAATTAGAAAGCTTATCAAAGTGGCTTATGAAATGAATCTTATTTAGAGTATTTCTAAAGAATAGGGGCGTAGAAATTTGTGAATAATTTCCAAATTTGGTCAATTTTCATCACTTCACTTCAAATCGCTGCATTGTTGACGAAAATGAAGCCAAAAATTCAAAACTTGGCAGAACCATCACTTGGATTTTAGCTTTAAAACAGAATTAAGAGAAATCATTAATTCAAACTGGCTTTAAAAATACTATGAAAATTGTAGACTGACGGATATTTGCGGCTAGCGATTACTCGTCAATCACGTGATTTTCGTCTCAAGCATCGATCTTCATTTATTGCGATATTTAAAAAACTGTTTAAGATTTTTTATTGTTCTTAGTTTCATTTTGATGCTAATATTCCAAACTATAATAATGAAAAAAAAAAAATATTTTCCTAGACACTGCAGCGGTTTAAATTTGAGTGATTAAATTTGCCCAAAATCGGAAATTACTACCATCTTTCTGAAATGATATCTCTGCCTCTATTTATCATTTCTACTTTAAAAAGAACTCGTTTCAAAGACACTTTCGTAAGTTTTCTAACTGTTTTTGAACGAAGAAGCACAATTTTCACCGCTAGTCTACTTAGTTTCAGTTAAAAAATATATGAAGCTTTAAATTAGGTATAAATTTTAACACAACTGAAATAAATTTTCTTATGATTGTGTTAAAATCTATATTAATTTTTTTTTCTAAAATTTAATTTTGGCTTAATGGAAAATTGGAAAAAATTTCTCGCAATGTACGCAAATTAAAAAAAAAAATAATAATTTTTAAACCTTTTTAAATTTTTAATCCCACCTATTACTCACTTCTTTCCTCATCTCTATCATTCTTCCTTCATTCTCTGCTTTTTCGCTTTTCCTCCCATTCCCTTTTCGCATCCTTTGTCGACATATTACGTGTCCCATCGATCCTGCGCCCACGCACTCCAATTTTCCCGCCATTTTCCCAAGGAGCCATGTTTCAAACTTTCGCTAGGGAAATTCGTGCAGCTCGAGACAGTTGTTTGCGATGTTTTTTATTGAATTATAGATTTGTTATACTTTTCTCACGACGCGTCTCGTCTGGATGACAACCGTTCGAAAACTGACGAACTGCAACGGAGACGCTGCACGCTAACAGTCTCCGGTTCTACCCGTTTCATTCGATTTGCATAGAGCTAGGCTTGAGCGGTAGGTCAGATTGGTCCAGAAAGCAGGCTTTGCTCTATAGAGGACGCGACTTCCATTGTTGGACCCCCAGCAAAGCTGCAGCTCGATCCCCACTTTGTGGTTCTTGCAGAGGGTCTGCAGAATCCTGCAGAATTCTGGCTAGACGCTAGACTCTTCTGCATCTTAAATTAGAAGCTACTATCTTCCAAAATAAATTCTCACGAGTAATTTTGAGATTAAATCCATGATATTATTGGTACTAGCATCATCAATTGTGCGATATGCACGCATGTGTTTTTTTTATTATTAAAGGGGCAAAATAATTTTGAATACAAAATAAAAATTTCGAGTAACAATTTATTTTGTAGGGCTTTTATTAATTGTATTTGAGGTTGTATGAATAAAAAAAAATGTAATCAAGAAGAAGAACCTAAGGAAAATTATAATTTCAAGGAAGATATAATATTTAATACGAAATAAACATTTAGAATAAATATTAATTTTTTAAGTTCCTATGTTTGTTTTCCTTAAGGCTATATAAATATAATTTTCCTAAGTTTCTCAAGAAAACTCCAAAATATTTTGTAAGACACTAGATATCACGAAAACGTACGTAGACAATTCCTAAAAAATAGTAAAAATTAAAAAATAAATTGTATGTCTTCAGAAATCTTTTAAAGTTTAAAAATATTTTGATTCTCCTAAAAATTTCTAAATTATTCCCAAAATTGTCTTATAATCTTCCGAATTAGTTTTTGGCAATTTTCTCAATCTTTTTTAATTTTTCAAGATCTTTGAAACATTCTGTTTAAATTATTTTCCTTGCAATGAATAATAATAATGGTTTAAAATTTTTTCACAACTTCTAATATAATTGTTTTTATTTTCTTAAAACCTTTGAAAACGCTTAAAAAGCTTCTAAATCTTTTGTTTGAAGCCTTCAAAAATCTGCATTTTGTTTAAACCTTGTTGAAATCTTTTTAAGTTTGATATTATTATTGTGTGCTTTTAAAACATCTAAATATCTCTTAAACATTTTCGATTTTTTCTTGTACAAAATTTGTTAATCTCGCCAAATTGCAACATTTTGCTTTAGAATCTTTTAAATTAATTTCCGAAATTTTAGGAAATTATTCTAAATCGTTTTAAATCTTTCAGAATTAAGTCTTTAAAATAAAAATTCAATTAAAATTTTCTCTGGAACCTTAAGAAAAAATTTTTTATCGTTAACAGTGGGAAAAAGTACTGTTTGGAAAAAATAAGAAATTCAAAATGAATAGAAATAATTTAGAAACTTGACTCTTATTGAATAAAAATAATATATGTTAAAAAATATACCGTCTTTACTATGAATTTGACATAAAATTTTTATTTTGCATTTTGTGGGGCATTTTCCAGACGCAAAAAGTTTTTGAGTGGAAATTATTCCTTGAACAGTTCTTAAAAGGTGACAAAACTTTAATTTACAAAAAGATAATAACAGCATAGAAACAATGTATAGTTCATACAGCAAAATATTGAAAATTGAAACCAACAAAGTAAAAGTTCATCTATGTGAGTTCGTAATATTCAAATTTCATATAAACTCGAAAAGGCATGTTAATTTTTTGTTTAATTAGATATACGGCGAAACGATATAAATTTTAATTCAAGTTTTTAAACACTATAAAAAACTAAAAGCAAGGTCTTCTAATAATTATTATTAGTTTTGTTTTCTTTAGGCCTGTATAATTTTTGTAATTGTAACTACAAGTTCTTAAACACTATAAAAAAACTAAAAGCAAGGTCTTCTAATAATTATTATTATTTTCTTTAGGCCTGTATAATTTTTATAATATTGTAACTTCAAGTTTTTAAACACTATAAAAAACTAAAAGCAAGGACTTCTAATAATAATAATAATTTTCTTTAGGCCTTTATGATTTTTATAATTGTAGCTTCAACTTCATAAATGTGTTTCATTAATAATAGCGCACTGTCTATGGTGACGGAATTTTCCATAAGTCGAATCCCCTGTTAGCTCGTTTAGGGCTAAAGTTTCGGAAAATTCCGTAACTATAATCCCTTTGCCAGCTCGCTTGAGGCTAACGTTATGGAAAATTCCGTAACCGTATACAGTTTCTAATAACAATACATTCAAAAATTATACAGCAATTCATTTCTTTAAAGATTTGATCAATATCGTTGGTTGACCTGCAATTTTTTCCGTGAAATACTTCCTTTTTCCATTTTTTCTAAAATCGAGCTTTTCCAATTCAAACCCCCTTGTTAAATTCGAAAAACTCGAGGGGCACGGGTTAAAATTGAGTGATTTAAAAAAATACTGAATTTCTTATTCCGAAAAATGAACAAATTACAGTGGATCGATTGCTAAAAATCGAAAGTCGAATTTTTAGACTATTCTAATGGAACATACCATTAATGTTCCCCTTATAATAAAATATTCCCTTATGGACTTATCGTACTGAAATTCTAAGTTCACTTTTAGAACAACTCGCTTTGAATTTCCAGTGGGAGCTCCATATCAAACAATAAGTTCACAATTCTGCATGTATAACTTTTAACAACCTGCCAGGAACATTGCATGTTTGATCATCTTTTGATTCGCATATCTGTCCCCTTCGCGACAGTTGAACTGCTCTGTTTGAATAAAGGCATTGTGCGATTCTTTCTGCAGAAGGTATCAGTTGTAAGGTTCTTAACCAACCTGAATTGGCTCACATCTCTAAAGAATCGCTTGTGGTCTCTGTGCAAGATGCAGAAAGTGATAGTTTTGAAATTTAAACGAATGGTCTCGACTTCATATACAAGAGATGATTCTTTCATGATCAGTTCTCTTTTTTTCTATTTGCAGAAATCGCTCTCTTTCATTTTTGCGGGTCAAACGGAGCATCATCTCTTTGTTCTCTGAATGGTTTAAAAGAAGGGCGGAAAGAAGAACAGGAAGCGAGTCTATTTAAATATTCTATTTATATTCTTTACATTTTATTTTACCTTGATTTTCTTACTTTTCTTTTGAAAAAAAACGACTTCTTCAGAATGTCGCAATTCTCTATTGTTGGTTTAGTTTCAAAATTGCCAAGTCATAATGTACGACAGCCGTTGAGGAAAATACAATATTTTCAAAACCACTACCAATCAATTAAGGTAAGTTTTACTTCTTCTGACCGTGCAGAATTTGTCGTGAGAAGGTTTCTGTAAATGAATAAAGCTAATCTTGCGCACAATCCTTTCGTAGGAAACGTTTCTCTCATGAATAAAGCATTGATCATTTTCTCTGTTTATTTATGCCAGAAGAATTTATGAAAAAAAATCCGCTGTTTCGATTTTCTCTTTCGAAATTTTTACTACTAGAAATTGACACCCGAGAAGGACCGGTTGCTGCAGGATCTCTATAGCCTTACCTCGTTTCAATTGACTTACTTTCGTTTTAAAAGGGAACTGCTAAAGAATGTTGCAACTGCCTATTGTTGGTTTAGTTTCATAATTACCAGAGTGCAATGTACGACAGCCGTTGAGGAAAATACAATATTGTCAAAACCAGTACCAATCGATTAAGGTAAGTTTTACTTCTTCTGACCGTGCAGAATATGTCGTGAGAAGGTTTCTGTAAATGAATAAAACTAATCTTGCACACAATCCTTTCGTGGGAAACGTTTCTCTCTTGAATAAAGCAAAGATAATTTTCTCTCTTTATTTATGTCAGAATAATTAATGAAAAAATCCGCTGTTTCGATTTTCTCTTTAGAAATTGTTATAAAGAGAAACTGATCCCCGAGAAGAACCAGTTTCTGCAGAGTCTCTGTAGACTCTCCCCTTGTTTTTCAGTTTTCTTACTTTTGTTTTGAAAAAGGTCCCCTGAAGAATGTTAAAATTCTTAAGCTTGGTTTAGTTTCAAAATTTCAAATTTACAATGTACGACAGCCTTTAAAGAAAATACAATATTTTCAAAACCAGTACCAATCAATTAAGCTCAGTTTTATTTCTTCGGACCATGCAGAATTTTTCGTGAGAAGCTTTTTTTAAATAAATAAAGCTAATCTTGTGCACAATCCTTTCGTGGGAAACATTTCTCTCTTGAATAAAGCAAAGATCTTTTTCTCTCTGTATTTGTGTCAGATGAATTAATGAAAAAACCCGCTGTTTCGATTTTCTCTTTTGAAATTTTTACTCAGAGAAACTGACCCCCAAAAAGAACTGGTTGCTGCAGGATCTCTATAGCCTCACCCCTTGTTGGTTCAAAATCTGTTCATGGAGAGAAGGGAGACTAGGACGAGTTTCTGTAGAGATAGACCACACAGGCGAGATCGGCAGGTTGCTCCAGGTTACCCTAAATGGCTCAGGGTCTCGACCTCAACTTTAACCTTACACAGGTATGTCGCATAATTGTGACATGCTTGTCCCGTAAGGTCTTGGTTCATCTGAGGCATTTATGAAGCATGCTGAGCTCCTTTAGTTGAAATAGGGTTTGAATATATTTTCAGTTCGGGAAAATGTTATGATCTGTTACACATTTGGGAGGAGGGGGGGGGGTCGTAAATCGGTAGTTTAACTTCGTATTGGTATAATTAGATTAGGATTTTCATTTTTTTCATTATTCTCTAAAAAAATATCCACAAAAATAAAGTTCTTGTTTACAATTGTTCAAATTACGAACACTCAATAAAGTCATTTTATTTAATTGTATAGGATCTCGATCATCAGATTTCATATAATTTCATGTGCTTTCCAAGGATTTTATAATATATTTGAATGAAATTTTATTGAATTTATTCACAAGTGTTGAGGCAGTTCAAAGAGTTTTAAAGACGTGAAGAGCTTATAAAATATTTTAAGGTATTTTCAAATATTCTAGAAATTTCAACAGATTTCGAGAAGTATAAAAGAATTGATAATATTTTGGAGATTTCAATGAATTTTAAAGAGATCTAAAAACATGCCAGAGATTTCAAAATATTTCAAATGATTTATAAAAATTTGAGGAATTTCCAAGACTTTAAATAATTTGACGAGATTTAAAAGTATCTCAAGCGGTTTTAAATAACTTCCTAGAATTTTGGGAGATTTTAACCCATTTTTTTCATATTTCCAAAATGTGCATTTTCTCTTCACATTGGTCGTATTCCTTTCCGAATCATATAATAACTGACTTGATTATGAACCTCAGGTGGAAAAAAGTTTGTACTCCAGTAAATCCTAGTGATATTTTTCATCTGAAGTTGGATAAAAACCTTGAAAACAATTTAAAATTCCTTTAATCCGACGTCGGATAATTTTTATCTAGAGGTAGAGAATTGTTATCTGGAAACGGATGAAATTTATCAAATAGCGGATAATTTTAGCTGTTAATTGCTTGCAAAGTTTTTATTCTACATTAAATAGAAAGTATAATAATAATAATAATAATATTTTTTTAAATACATGATAATTTTTTTTCGTTAATTTCATCCTATTGTCATCAGCTTCTCGTTACTTCCATTGCAAAATTCTTTTATTTTGAGGTAATATACCGAAATACAATTTTTAATATTTCCTAATTGGAAACTAACACCTCAATTTTGTACTTTAAAGAAAATAAATATCACAACTGATACTCCTATTTGGTAAAATTCACATGTAATCAACAAGCTGCATATTAGGGTGGATCGAAAATACGAAATTTTTTTATATTGGTAATGGCTAGTGTTGTCAAATTACATTTTATTACAAATATAAATCTGTGATGCTTTTCGAAACGAAAAATGGTCCTATGATATCTTAGTGATGTTAGAAAGTTTAAATTTGGAGGATTACACCAAATTTTCCTATAGGTACGAAAATTATGGTATTTTTATGAGCAGTTTTTGTTATTAAATGATGATACAAAATTTTTTAAAATATATATTACTTTTGTTCAGGTTAGAATCTTTTGAAAATGAGTCAAAACTACATTTTTTAAGATGCAGTTAACTTTCATGAAAACAATCTTTTTAAAGATTTAAGAAAGTCATAGATTGGTTTTTCTGTGCGATTTAAAGACATGGCATACCTGATAAGAAATGTATTTTTATTTTAATAAAAATTAACTCCAATTTCTTCTTATTTACAAAAAATTCTAACCCAAACAAAAATTGTATTATTGTAAATTGAAAATTTTAATTTATTACACAATTAAATAATTTGTTAAAAATGCTCAGCAAACACGATGAGAAAATGAGATTTTTAAAGTTAGATTTGGCGATCAATACATTTCTAGGTTTGACGACAAATTAAATAGAAAGTAAAATAGATAAAACTTTTAGTAAAGGGTGTCAATTATCTAAACTATAGTTAAAAACATAAACTTCGTAGCGAAATTGTTTCTAACCAAAGAGCTAGAAAAGCTCCACTTTCATTTTCCAACATTTTCACATGCGCAAAAAAGAAGCTGTTTGAAATATAAAATCTATGAGAGTTTGTCACAATTTTGAAAAAAATAAATAAAACTTTTTACAGAGGTTTTTTTTATTATTTCGGAGATGAATTTGAACTTGTAGAAACGTAAAAAAATTGTAATCGGATTTTCTCTAGAAGATTGGTCCCAACATAGTTCTTCTGAAACAAGACATATTTTTAGCTTTTTTGTACTTCAGTCATATTTCAGCAGTCTTTCTAATGCTTGAAGTCAGAAAAAATGTACAGAATTATATTTTCTATTTTTGGGACATTAATTTTTACTTGTAAATGTTTAAAGAAATAAAAGGGATATTTATAGTACTTTTCTTCATAAAGAAAATATTGATCACATATTGTTTTTTTGTCCTGTTTTAACACATAAATTTAGACATGTAGAAGAATGGAAAAATTAAGAGGTACTCTTGCAGTACTTTTCCACCAATCAGGTTGATTAGACTAGTATTAATTTTATATTGTTTAGGCAAATAACTTTAGACTTTGTAATACATTTTTTTCAACGAAAGGGATTTTTCTATTATTTTTTTAAGTGTTGCTGACGTAAAAATTATATTGGCCTTTTTGGTACCTCCAGAAGTATTTTTATAGGACTTTTTCAGAATTTAAATCTTATGAATACTTCAAGAAGATTTGAAAAATTAGACCTTTCCTGGTTCTCAAATTTAGGCTTGTGAAAATTTTAATAGAATTAAAAAAGAGTTTTCTAGTACTTTTCCCCAAAGAAATTGTAATATAGCCGGATTGTTTTTTTAAACTTTTTTATCCCAATAATAATTTTTGTACTATCTCAATTGGTCTGCCCATGGAACCTAATAAGGTAAAACGTTGATTATAACTTCATATGTTGTTTATAAACATTTAAATGATGACAATTTTTCGAAACAAGCAATTTCATTTGAGATAAAAAGTTATATTGTGAAAATATTTGCTTATATATTGTTGCACAAAAAATTAAATTAAAAATCTAAGCGACTAAGGAGTTTGAAAGTTTTATTCTGAGAATTTATGAAAAATAAACTTTATAATCTATCAAGGAATAGGGCATGTAATAGGGTGAGGAAGAATACATATTTTCAAAAATGCTATTTTGGTATTTTGAGTTTTCAAAGAACTATAATTTTTTTCTTATGGAAATTTTTTCGTTTGGAAGTATACGTCATTGCAATTAATTTCAGATCTTGAAAAGCCTAATCGGTTAAATAAAACCGAAGATATAGAATTTTCATAAAAAGGTTACCAAAAATTGTAAAGTTCCATATTTCCACTATTTTCTTTTAAATTTCAAAAACACTTCAGGAAAGGTTTCCTCACTTATATACAATTGTATACGCCGAGTTACAGCCAAATCTCATTCCAAGCAGAAAATTCTTGTTGCTACTTGGCATGCAGTCCACCAGTTGCTTCTTTTAGAATGTTCCTTTCATGGATCGACAGAGTTGAGTAACAGCTCGAATATACTTTCTTTAAATACTCACGCTGTTATATCCAGAGACATTTAAATGAACAGGAACTTCTAAAATCACGTTTTTTCTATTTTGGTCCCGTAAATAATTTAAAGAAAAGTTGTTGGATATTTGAGTGGGTCTTTTCTGGGATCTTATTCGGATTGCATTCACAGTTTTTTTTTACTGCGCTTGTTACAAAGTTTGCTAAAATTTTTCCAAACGTGGATTTTTCGACCCCTGTTTTGGATACTGAATATACACGGATAAAATGATATATTAGGACACAAAATATGCATTTTTAACTGTTCGACAAAAGTCTAGTTATAAAGCTGTAACATATTGATATTAAAATTTAATATCCAGGTATTAAAGTTTAATATCTTAATATTTTTATATTAAGAGTTTGTGTACTTGTATATTGAATTTAAATATTAAAGTATTCCGGCTTGATATCTAGATCGCTGTCATATAGTTAAAAATTTAGACTTTGAATCTTAATACTAATTTTTCTCCTAGTAGAAACATACAGAAAAAACAAAAAAGTTAAAGTGTGAATCAGAAACAACTTTCAGAGAACCATTTACCTGCAACAAAAATTACTCATATTGGTGTGTATGATACACTGCAACAAGCGAATGTTTTAATTATCTCCATGTATAAAAGTAATGTTTTCCTGTGATGTTAGGGTATGATGTGCCGACCACTTGGGGTACGAAATATCAGCTACTTGGGGTTGGAAATGCAAAATAAATCAAACAAAATAACTTGGAATTTCAAAACGCATGTCCGTGCGATATGCGAATCACAGCCAAGGTAAAGTAAACACCATACTAATTCTTCATGTAACAATACGTATCCCTACGTTTTTACTATGAATTTCCAAGATTGGGTCGAATCCGAAATCCAATCTCCTCAAAAATGGATTTGAATCTGCTGCAGATTGGTTGCAGTTTATTATAACATTGATTGTTATTAACGACGTCTGGAATTCAGTTTCCATGTTGTGTCTGACATGTACCAATGATGTCAAGATAAATCCAATCCACAAGCCACGATATAGGTTGCAAAGGCGTGCACGCGGTACTGGCCTATTAGGCAATCGTGTATCGGGTGTATGTATCAATGTATCCCATACACGTATATGTGCATAGGTGTCAATCACACATAAACATATTCTGCACACACAGATAGATTCGCGTATCACAATACGGGAGTGTGTTACCGGCGTGGCGTGGCGTGGCACGCCATAGCACATGAAACACATGTCGATACGGCCACATAATAGGAACATAACCACTATGTAGATATCGGAGTATTTAGGTTTCATGGTGTCACAGGTTAATTGCGCATGATTGGTTATTGTCCGTCTACTCATATCCGAATACAGTCTCTATACTTTCGTTTTTAATTCACCACCAAAAGATTCAATTTATTTAACTGGAAAAAATGGTTGCTTGAAACAACAAGCTTTTTCTTCGTGTAGAGATGGTATAAGTTATAAGAAATAGTTCGATGGTGAAACTAACTAACCAGTTTTGAGCGGCAATAAGTTGCTTTTAGTACTCCTAGTTAATATTATTAACGAAAGTAATGTATGTATTTAATAATGTATAACATAATGTAAATAATGTATTTTCTAACAAATAAAATTAGTTTCACAACTAGTCTTCATGATTAAAAGTTTTGTTCATTAGTGACATTGGCAGAACTGAAACCTTGGCATCACTGAGAACATTTGCACCTTATCGGTTTCACACAAAAAATTGTTGGTTGTGACAAAAAGCTTTTTATCAGTTTTTGTTATGGTTTCAGCTGCGACAACTACTTCGATAATAAAAGTAACTAAGCAGCTTTAATCAGCAACAACTTGCTGTTAGAATTCCTATGCATTTAATATTAGTAATCATAGTAACTGTAAGCCTAACAAATAAAAGTAGTAAAATTTATCACCAATGTATTTTCAAACAAATAAAAATAGAAAATTTTACAAGTTTTGTTCCTTGGCGATATTGGCCCTGAGCACCGCTATCAACATTCTCGCCAAAATATTGTCTATATTGGGCCAAAAATCGCCCTAGCTGTGTAAATGGTTTTTCGTTTCTAAATGCTTTTTTCTTTCTAAAATATTTTTTAAGATGCATTTAGTTCTAAATCATACTTCTAAAAGTTTATCAGCTTCCTAGGACCGAAAAATTTGTATTAGAAGACGATAAATTGTCAATCAAATACATCAGTTTTCATGAAATAATGAATTCTCAATTAAAAAGTATAAATTTTAACCAGTTATTTGAAATTTAAATAAAAAAATAGCATGAAAAAATAGAATAGCTAAATTTTCAACTGAAACAAACGAATTTTTAACAAAATAATTAAAAATTAAATACGGCTAATAAGTATTATGGATGCATTCACACTTTCTCTAACAAAAGAAAGAAATGGATAATATTAATATTCTTCAAGCTTGGGTTCCTATCTTTCGATATTTTCAACCGAAAATATGATTTTTGAACCAGGAAGATTAACTTTCAATAAAAAAATCTGCCCACTTCACGGACATAATCTCATCGCGCGCGGCTCGCTTCGCTCGCAAGTTTGAGCGCGCCTATGGCGCGCGACGGTTGAATCTCGCGCTTCGCGCTCGGATATTTAATCTTTGCTTTTGGAATGCTTGAAAAAACTTGATCAAAAAGATCTCTTTTAGATGGCAGTATTTATATGCGTCTTCAAATTCTGAATTGTCTACTTAATTAAGTATAGTCAAAGATTAAGTTTCCCAAAGCTCTGTAGGCTTTGAGGTACATATTCTCATCGTCACACTCGCGCTGCGCGCTCGATTTCCGACAGACATTTGTAAACAGGTTTTGTTGGATTTTTTTCTCGTAACTTTTGTCGTTTTTCCACATATTTTTTTTTTTTACTTTTTTCAACGTTATTTTTCACGAATAAAACAAAAAGTACGCGTCCTATCAAGAAGTGATTCTTAACGAAATTGTTGATCTTTTTGGGATAACCATTTTTGTGAATTCATATTTTTTTGTATCCTACATAGTTTGTCCACAAAATAGAATTTTTTATTTTCCATTATTTTTTGTGCAATCAAAATTTGAATTTTCGATTTTTGAAGAAAATCAAAAATTAATTGTGATAATCTTGTAGGGATTTCAAAAAGAAATGTTTTTCTTACATTTACTTTTTTTCATATCGTGCGTTTTCGGCTTCAAATTTTGATTTTCAATTGATTAAAAAAATTTTGAAAACGCTATAACTCTAAGAATTTTTTTTATCGAAAACAGTCATGAGGATACATTGTTTGTTCTTTTTGATACTATAAATATCCGTACATAGAATTTTCCAATTCAGAATAAAGTGGTCTCAAAAATTTTCAAAATGCGCTCACTTTCCGAATTTTCATAAAAAATGGCTGGTTAACGAACTCGTCCTTTCTTTTAGGACCTAGAAAAAGTGTGCCAAAGATGGATTTGATTTGTTCATTTTTTCGAGAGTTATCGTGTTTACGGACGGACGGACTGACTGACGGACAGACAGACAGACGCTATCGTGAAAACCTGATTTTCGGATTCAGGGGGTCTCGAAACGTGGAGATCCATTGAAAAAGTGTAATGTCAAATTTCCGACAATTCTAATACTTTCTCAATCATAAATGATGAGAATATAAAGAGGAATTATAAACAAAACACATGAATTTTCGACCGAATACTTCAATTTTCAACTACAAAAGATTAAATTTGAACCAAAGAAGGAATGTTTAGATTTTTAATTGATGAAAAAATGATTTTTCAGCCAGGAAGGTTAATTTACTATAAAAAATATAAATCCTTAATGAAGCATATGGGTCATTCCATGCAGATTTACCCGCTAAAATTTAAATTCACTCAAAGTTATATTTTTCTTGATTTTAACACAAAAATAGAAGACACGTATTTTTTCTTTTCAATATGATATGGGAAATTCACAAGTTATCATTATTTGAACTTTCAGAATCTAATGAAGATCACTTTTTTGAAATGCTCAAAAGTAACAATTATTTATTCATTAGAATCTGGATGTTTTATAATGAAGTTCATAATTGTTCATACTTTGACTGTGTAATATGTGAAAAATATTAATTATTTATATATCCGGGAAACATGCAAAAATGTTATACAAATTACATTTACAAGAAAAAGGTATCTCCGAAATGAAATTTTTTCATATGTAATTTTGCAATATACTTCAGAGAGTATCTCACGAAAGTTTCCGAGTGGACCGTCAATAAGTTTTTGAGATATGACAAATAATGTAGAGCCGTGTTACTTCGACTGATACACGTGCGACCTTATTCTAAGATTGTGTCTAGCGGAGGCGAAGATCTTGCTTGTTGACACCACGACCAAAATAAAACACGATGTTTTGCACATTTGCCATTTTTCTTGAATCCGTCGATTTCTGACAGTCGGCAGTTCCGTTTCACTCACGCAGTGCTTCATTTTGCATTTTTCATTTTTTGTTAAAAATGTTGGTGGTAAAATTCAAAACCCAGTGTTGGAATCCCTTCAATGAAAAAACGCACTCTTTAAAAAGTCAAAGGACCAAATTACGCCAACCGTCAAATTGATCTTAGAGAAATTACAATTTTTAAGATCAAGCGATGTTTTGTGTGCACCATGTAGAAAAAAAATCGGGAATCAGTGTGTTAGAGAAACGAGTGAGTACTTGCTTTATTAGTTGGTCAAATTTTCTCCATATCGCGTTATTATTTTTTTATATATGTGATTAATTTATTCAGACACAATAAAAACGTCAAATGACTTGAACTTTAACCCTGAGAATTCAAGTGACTCTGACCCTGACATCTCAGATGACGACATTTTTTCGCTTTCCGATTCTGAATCCAAAGTAAGTTGATGTCTTGGAAATTTTTCATTAATTATCAATGTTCTTACATTTAAATATTTGTGTCATGTTCACTCATTGTAGGATGAATGTGAACATAGTCCTCAGCTTATTTCTGAATTGAAAGCAAAGTTTCATGACCCAAATAAAAGCCAGCAAGAGAAAATTCAAATATTGACAGTTTTGGAAACAAAATGGTCTGTGCGTAAGACAGCTAAATTAATGAATACTTCGCGTTACTTCATACGCAAAACTCGAGAGTTTACACTGAGAGAGGGGATTTTCTCAACACCTCCCAACAGAGCTAGTTAGCAGTAGTTCGAATTTTGAAGTCATTTATCATTAATTAATTTTAATAGTTGTTAGCTGCATAAACATTGAACGTAAGTTATGTTGAACATTTTTTTATTTCAAATTTATCGGTTTATTTAATTGAAGGTAAAGTTATTTTTGCCGAAACAGAAACTAAAACTAAAGAGTTTTATGAATAAGACGATGTTAGTTCTCCAATGCCTGGGCAAAAAGATACAAAATCAGCGAACATAAATGGGAAATCCGTTGTTTTCCAAAAACGTTTAATATTGGGAAACTTGAAAGAAATATACTTGAAATTCATCAAGGAAATTACTAATATGAAAGTTGGCTTGAGTAAATTTTGTTCCCTCAGGCCAGAGCATTGTATTTTGGCTGGTTCAGGCGGAACACATATTGTTTGCGTTTGTCCCATCCATGAAAATATGAAGCTAATGGCATCAGGTAAAGAGGGCAGAAAAATTTATTTGATAAAATTCAATATTATTTAACGCAATTATTGATGCAAAATCCTGTTAAACAAAACAAGAATCCAACGACCAAATTTTGACCACAACGAATAAACGAAAACCAAAAAAACCCTATTGTAATCTGAAAAAAACCAAAAAACCAAAAAAAACAAAAAAATATAAAATAAAATTTTCGGAAAAAAATAAAAAAGAGGAAAGAAAAATGAGAAAGCAGTCATCTACATCCCCTTCCTTAATTACAATAAAATGAAAATAAAAAACGTAAATAAATTAATTTGCATTACCGACGTTTCGATACTCGTACAGTACCCTTATCAAGGCAAGAAAATTTTAAGTGGTAGAAATTGACAGCACCCACGAACATGTGCTCTCTCTTGGATACCTGGGAATCGAATGAGGGTCAGTAGGCCAATCTGTTGTAAACACAATATAAATATCTGTCACAATTACATCAGAAATAGAGAAAGTAAAAGAAAAACAGAATTCATGAAACAGCTACGTTATATGTAATCAATCATATTAGCATAACTTTTGTTCAACCCATCCAAATCGGTTTTTAAATTAATAGATAACTTTTTTTGTTTTTTAATATAAAGCATTTCCATGAATTCCCTCTTTCTCTCATTACTTTCACTATGCAAAATTTGAACATTATCCCAGTCAAACTCATGGTCAACATCAACAAATGCCCTTGTATGTCTGGCAAGAACACTTTTATAACAGCGTCCAAACGAACATCACTTTTGTGCTCCTCTATCCTAGTATTAAGAAGTCTGCCAGTTTGTCCCACGTAATTCATCCCACAGATCCTGCGAGTGATCTTATAGACAACACCACCCTTTTCAAAATTATCCAAAGGATCCTTGCAAAAATTTATCACCGAATCCATTTTAAATGGAATGCGGAAAATAGTATGAATTTTAAATTTTTTTACATGAGTTCAATAGTTTTAGAAATTTTACCAAAAAATGGAAGAAGAAAAGTATTAAACGAACTATATTCCTTTAACTCTTTCTGATTATCTACAAGCAAATTATTAATGTCTTTGTTTTTGATTTGTTGAACTCTAATTGCAATATGTTTCTCAATTAACTCCTTCGGATAATGATTCAGAAAAAGGATATTCCTAACAATATTCAAATTTCTTGTGTGAAATGAATAATGGGACAAACCTAAAGCTCTGTCAACTAAGTTTTTAATTACTGCAATTTTGTTTTGAAAGGGATGAGCAGAAAGGAAATTTAAAATTCTACCTGAATATGTACTTTTTCTGTACCAATTGGTAATAGTATTACCATTCCAACCCTTAATTACTTCTATGTCCAAAAAGCTGATTTTATAATCCTGTTTTATTTCATGAGTGAATTGAAGTTTTGGATGAAAACTGTTACAAGTATCAAAATTATTGAGTTAAGTTAAATGATCGTAAAACAAATCAGTAAACTCCAATTTTTAAATTTGTTTATTAAGTTTTTCATTATTTTCGCCTGGTTTCTTCCATTTTAAAATATCAAAAATTTTAAGACACAATTAAATATTCAGTTATACTTCACAGAAATATTGCAAAGATAGTAGCATAACAATTCCTTCTTTCACAAGAAGTCACATCGTGAATTTAATGAAAAAAGAAAACCATCCTGTAAGCAACTATCAAGATATTTTGTCGCCTTCACTTTGCCCAAATCCGACAGAGAAATCTTTTTTTGGACAATGTCAAGAATGCCCCACATTCCAGATTTTGTCCAATATTTTGTCGACAGTTTTTGATAAAAGTAACGTTCCGCAGATAAGTTACAAACAGTGGTTTTCACAACCTAGAACAACTAAACAATCTTTAACAATTTCAACTGAACAATTTATTCAAAACTTTTGCGAATCCGGTAAAGCATTCCTTATTCATTCTTTTATCGCGAATGAACAGGCAACTTGTTACAAAAATGTAAAAAAAAAATTTGCAAGATGAGCAATTTCTTGTAATTTGTGATTTTCCAGAAAATTATGCGTTTGTTATCCAAAATACTGTCCCTGGTGTTCATTGGAATAACGACCAGGCAACAATTTTCCCAATAGTTTTTTATTTCAAAAATGATGGTTCAATTCAGCACAAGACTTTGGTTTTTATTTCGGACTGTAAAAAACACGACTCAGTCGCAATTTACGTATTTTTACAAGAATTTAACAAGTTTCTTTCGAGCTTCTATCCAAATCTGAGTGAATTCATTTATTTTTCGGACGGAGCCGAACATGGAAAAGGCCCTTGTGACGGAGCAAATGGGGCTCTGAAAAGAAAAGCACGAAGAGCAAGTCTATAAATGAGTGCAGATAGTCAAATAAGTTCGGCATTGGAATTGTATGAATGGGCAACAAATGACGGGTGTTTTTCTAATATATCGGTGATTTACAAAAATGAACGAGATTATGAAGCAGCTGCTGAATCTTTAAAAGTTCGATTTGAAAATTGCGTAACAGTAAAGGGGACACAAGAGTTACATTACATCGAACCCGTGCAAAATCACCAATTAAAAGTGAAAATTTACTCTTCTTGTCCTAGTTTTGAATATGTTAGCTTTTCAAAAAATGTATCAAAGCGAGCTTTGAAACGAAAAGTAAAATAGATAAGGAAATTCGTATCTAACGATTTTAATGTGCTGTATAGAAATGTTTTCCTTCACAATACTACAGCTTATACGAATTATTGTTTTTTTGATAATAATAAATACATTGTTTATGCATATAAAGAATTTGGTAAACATAATTTGTTGAACAGAATTTGAAAAAACTATAGCTGACTCTCATTCAAAGTTGATTGGCTGGAAGTCTTTGAGAAAATATCCACGATTACGTAAGTTAACGAACTCGAGTTTACATGCTCGTGGTAGACTGGGTGAGACGATGCAGCAGCTCGCGCTCAAAGTAACACGGCTTTACATTATTTGTTATATCTCAAAAACTTATTGGCGGTCCACTCTGAAATTTTCGTGAGATACTTTGAAGTATATTGCAAAATTACATAGGAAAAAATTTCACTTCGGAGATACCTTTTTATTGTAAATTCAATTTGTTTAACATTTTTGCATTTTTCCCGGATAAATAAATAATTAATATTTTTCGCATATTACAAGTCAAAGTATGAACAATGATGAACTTCATTATAAAACATCCAGATTCTAATGAATAAATAATTATTACTTTTGAGCATTTCAAAAAAGTGAGCTTCAATAGATTCTGAAAGTTCAAATAATGATAACTTGTGAATTGCACATATCATATCGAAAATAAAAAATACGTGTCTTCTATTCTTGTGTTAAAATCAAGAAAAATCTAACTTTGAGTGAATTTAAGTTTTAGTGGTGAATTTGACATGGAATGACCCATATGCATTTTGGACCAAATAATTCAATGATCAACGAAAAAAACGAACTTTCATCGAAAGAGTAATAGTAGATATTTCAATAAAAGAATTTAATTATGAACAAAAACAGTTCTATAGTTATATAGTTATATAGTTAAGTTTCAAAATAAAAAAATTAATTTTCACCAAAATATACTATAGTTGATATTTCAACCAAAGAATATTTGTATTTAAACGAGAAAAAGTTGAATCCAACCATAAAAGACAAGATTTTAACAGTATAATCCTTAACCAAAACATATTAATTTTCAATAAAGTATAGTTGAATTTTCAGTTAACAGAATATTCAAATGTTTAACGAAGAAAGATTTCACAAATAAAAAGTAAAACCAACTGAATTAGTGATCAAGTTTAAACTCAGAAAAGATTTATCGCCATGAGACAAAAAAATGTCAACCAAATTGTTGCATTTCCAAGCTTAAACTAGGAGTTTTCTACAAAACACTTAAATTCTCAAACAACAAATATTAATTGCAAAAAAATTATTTATCAATAAAATTATTAAATTTCCGACCAAAATTGTGGAATTTTGATTCTAACAAGACAAGTTTTTAACAAAAAAATGAATCTTTAGCTAGAATAGGTAAATTTGAAATAAAAAATAATAAATTGCATGCAAGCCAAGAGACGAATATTTAACTGCTGAAATTAGTTTTTTTCTTTCTAGCAGAATCAATGTATAGATTTATTCAGTTTTAGATCCTACATTAACTTTTGGATGATTTGCAACTTTGTAGGTGCAACAAGGAATGTTTTATAAAATTTAAAGTTTCAGGGGTATACAAAAATTCCAATTTGCTTATATCGGCCTCCCTATGGCTCTGAAAATGATTTTTTTACATTTAAAAAGTTTTTCTTAGATTTAAGTTATTCAAGTATTCGTCTGAACTAAATATTTTAACCTTTTGAAAAATTTAAGAAATTTCTTTGGAAGCTCAATTTTTAAATTTCAAGATGCATGTAGGTGGTTATTACTTGGTCGTCACATGACAACTGACAATTCGACAGTTGCTATCTCATCATAGATGACAGGCAGTTGATCTTCAATATCAGTTCGTTTTGATGCGCAATTCGAGGATCAAATCCAAAATCTGTATAAAACAAGGAAAGTAGTAAGAACAACTACTACCAATCTTAGAAATAAAAGTAGTAACCTCAACCAATGAAATTGCAGTGGAATACAGATATTACGAACTAAAGTAGTTGGCACTACTATCTTCTTAGTTTTTTCAGTCAAATTATTTTCTTAATGTAATTTTAGTGTTAGGATAAAACTACTTTAAGTACTTAGAACTACTTATTTGATTGAAAGACTAAATATTCAAAGTAGTGAGTACAATTACGAGGGTAGTTCAATAAGTCCTTAGAATGACCAACAGATGGCGCGCGAATCGCTCCAAATCATCTGTTTTCAGTCAGCACCACTCCCGACTAGATA
>NC_046665.1:73858607-73871486 GCF_010883055.1 Belonocnema kinseyi
GAGCTCCAAGGAGATTATGTTGAAAAATAAAAAAAAATTTACCCAAAAAAAATTGTTTTTATACTTCATTCTAAGGACTTATTGAACTACCCTCGTATCTAAAAATAATGATCTATTATCAGAAGTTGTTCAAAAACCAGAAATGCAGTGAAGGCGCCTGCTACCATTCATAGATATAAAAAAGTAACCACAATCATCTAAATGGCAACAGCATATATTACAAATTAAGGTAGTTAGCACTACTATTTTATTAGTTGTCCCAACAAAATTGTTTTTAGATTTAGTACTTGAATTAGTGATTAGAGCTATTTTAAAATTATTATTTTCCTTTGGAACTTTTTTCGATCACAAAAAAAGTAGTAAGGAAAATACTAGCATTCTTAGAAATAAAAGTGGCAACATATTACAAACTAAAGTAATTGCCCCTGCTACTTCATTAGTTGCCCAAACAAACTATTTTTTCCAGTGTTGAAGTCAACGATATAGCTAAGTCAATATTTCTCATTTTCTACAAAGGAAACCCATCCTGTTCGATATTCCATAAATTAAATAGCACCTTTTCTTTTTATGGAGCGTGTATAAATGCATACATATCTTTCTCCTTTCGCATCGTTTCATTTACCGCAAATATGTCGACTTCATAATTCGATGATGGATCGTCTAGCGTATAAATTGATTCAAAAAGTGACTTCAGAAGAGATTTTGAATCTCTCGCTAATTACATGGAATAGAAAGATTTAAAATATTCTTGTCAAATACGTTTTTGATGGATGTCGCAATCAGACATTCCGTAAATAATACAAGAAGTTATTCACACGGTAAATTTTTATATTCAGGAGGCTTAACCTTTAAAGTTTTGTTTTGTCATCGCTTATTATCTAAAACTTATTTTTTTGTAACAATAAAACAGAAAAAGGAAATTTTTAATAATATATTTGGTAGGTTTCCTCTGAAAGTTATTTCCGAAATAGTTTCCAAATCATTTTAAAAAAAGGAAAACATTTAATCAAAAATCGTATCACTTCTGAAGAGTAACGAATAAAAAATTATAAATGCATTCAATATAATTCTTTAATGATTGAACAAATTGCTGTATCACTAAGATACTAATAAGAGAACAAAATTTAAATAGTTACATATAGTGGAAACCATCGAACTGATTATCCAACATTGTCGAATTATTGAACCTATTAGCTAGGATTGACGCAGTTTTTATAGCATAATAAACACTTAAATACAAAATACACAAATTTTCATTTATATTTTTAGAAGGTTAAACAATTCTCAAGGCGAGATTCTAATAGGAGAGAATCTTTATCATTAAACTAGGACTAATCATCATCTTCCTGGAGTCTCGAGAAAAAATACTACAAGCATGCCTGCCTCTCTTTTGTTTGTCTTCAAAAATAGGTTCATCCTGTTTTCTTCGTTTGATTCCTATCTCATCATTAGCTTTTCTCTAGAATAAACATTCTCTCGTGTACTCTTTAAATTTTAATGATTAGATATTTAACTAATTAAAACAGTGCTAAGAATTTCAAATGAAAAATCAGTTTTTAAAAATTGTATTAATTTAAATGTAAAACGCATTAAAAGATATTCACTTAAATTCAAAATCGTGATTAGGGCTGCTTTTTTGTGCAGGGTATAAAATGTTTCTAATCTTGGACTACACACCTTTTGTATGCCCATTCCCCTGCCCTGCCCCCCTGAATGAGATGTACAAAATTTTGTTTTAACTGTATCGATAACACTCTTCAACGGGCCAAAATGGTTTAAAAATATGAAAATTAGGAGACAGCGCGATATCCGGAAATAAGTTATTTTAAATAAAATTAATGTGGTAGGGTATTGTATAATATAATTTATCTAATTTCAAACGCTTTAAATTTCTAAAATTTCAAGTGCATAAAAATATTTGTTTTTCAATAAAATGGATACATTTTTAACAAGTAGTTAAATTTTGAATCAAAAGGTTGAATTTTTAATCAAGAATATTAATTTTCTACCAAAATAAATGAGTCTTTAACGAAATACTTGAATTTTCAAATTAAAAGGATAAATTCACAACCAAAAAAAATTATTAAGGTAATAGTTACATTTTCATACAAAGAGATGAATTTTGAACAAAGAACGGTTTTTCATCAAATAGTTCAATTTCTTTCCAAATAAATAAATTTTTAAGTAAATATTTGAACTTCCAACTAATAAGGATAAATTATTAAGCAAGAATAAAATAGTGAAATTTCAGTTTAAGAAATTCATTAATTACTAAAAAACACGAGTTTTCGAAAAAAATAATCAAATTTCCAACCAACAAGGTGAATCTCCAACAAGAAAAAGGGATACATTTTTAATAAACTAGTTCAACTTTCTACCACGGAGTTGAATTATCAATATTAAAAAAGATGATTTTTTAACCAAATATTTGAATTTTCGAGAAAAAACCTTAAATTAATTTCAAGAACATCAAGTTTTAATTAAGAATAAAAGAATTAAACTTTCAATAAAGAATAGTAACTTTTGACAAGAAAAAAACAAATGAATTTTCAACAAAAAATAAATCAATTTCAATTCAAAAACTGAAATTTTTAATAAAGTAGTTAGATTTTAAACAAAAAAAAAAATGAATTTCCAACTATAAATTGAAAATTTGAATTTTTAGTTCAAGCAAATAAATTCTCAAGAAAAAAATTAAGTTTCAAGCTTGAAAGACGAATTTTCTATAATACAGTTGAATTGTCAAAAAATAATAAAATTTTCAATAAAAAATATAATAGCCGACTTTTCAACGAAACAAAATGAACTTTCAACCAAAAATAGTTGAATTTTTCTTATCATGTTCTATTAAAAAAGAGTGGGAAGCCTGCCAAAAATAAATAAGCATTTTAATCATTCATGGACTAAGGCATAATAGTTAAACTAAAAATTGATGTTCATTTTGTATACTTTTAAAATATAAGTTAAAACATTTCAAAATTTTACTTAAAAAATACAGTAAATTTTTCACTAAACACTTTTTGATTTCAGACCAATTGAGTCATTTTAATATAACAATATGATCATGTTTACGCTACAAAATTGTTGTCAGTAGTTAGCGGGCAAAGCGTCCGCTAAAACAGGGAGTTTCAGCCACTTTTTTCAAGCGCCGACATTCACCTGTTCCCAAGAAGCGATCAAGGTAAGGAAACATCTAAAAAACTTCACAGACATTTTGTCAACATTCATTATTGCAATGATAAGTAGGAATCAGAAGATTATTTATCATAGCTGGTACGCGCCAGTTGATAGTGATCCCAGAGAAGTAAATGACACCTTCTGAAACACTTTAAATGACACAATAAATATTTGTAAACATGGGAAAAGAATAATTCTGCTAAGAGACATGAACGGATAGGTGGGCATCCAAAATCAGGATACAGAAAGGGAACTAGGGGATTTTGGGGATCCAAGAACAAACTATAACGGAGATAAATTAGTTGGTCTATGCTTAGAAACGGGTCTTTTTATTACAAATACTTGGTTTAGACATAAAATGATCCACATTTACACATGTTTTAAAGGAAATAGCCACAGTATAATTGACTATATTGTTGCGGGTGAAAGACTACCAGAGTTAGTCAAAGATACAAGGGCCATGAGGGGTTCTGAATGCAAAAATGATCATTACCTTCTGATCTCTAAACTTAACTTAGGGTCGGAGATGGAGAACAAAAAGGAATAAAGAAAACACAACAAAAGCGAATAAAAATTGAGAACCTACAGAAACCGGATGTGTGAATAGATATCCAAATTAAGATAATTGAAAGCATAGATAAGGCAATCTGGGGGGCGCTTATAAACAACAAAGATATAGAGGGCGCACGGACTAAGTTCCATAATAGCAGCGTTAGTTGTGCGATTGAAGTGTGTTGTACCGTGGTTTTAAGAAGAATGTCTGGTGATGCGTGGTGGAATGATGAAATTCAGGCGGCCCAAGATGGAAAGAAAGAAGCGTACAGGAAAACTTTGAACTTTGCAGGTCTTAGCGATGAGGAAACAAATAGACGTATAAATGATTACAGACACAAAAAAGGAATACTCAAACGATTAATTAAGGAAAGTAAAGATAAAATTAGAGCACAAGAAGAGAAGAAAATACAAAACGACTTTGAAGGAAGCAAGAAACTGCTTTATCAAAAAATGTAGGGAAATAAAAGTACAGAATTTGTCAACATAAGAAAGTCTCAATTGAGAAAGTTTGTGTCACTGAGTTTAGGGATGTAATTAAAAAGTTGAAAAACGGTAAGGCTGCCTGGGTAGACAGTATTAACACTGAAATGCTTAAACACGGTGGCGAGTACATACCACATAGACTGTGCGAATTGATAAATTTATGTTTCGAGACGGGAGACGTACCAGATGATTGGAAAGAAGCGCTTATCGTACTAATATACAAAAGAAAGGGAGATAAAAGCAACTGCAATAATTATAGAAGGATTAGCTCATTTAGTACCGTGAGTAAAAGATACTCAAAATACTTATTCGCAGTGTAATGAAAATAACAGAAGAAAACATTTGGAAAGTCCAAAGTGGGTTTATGTCAGAAAGGACATGTGAGGATCAAATATTTAGCTTAACGCAAATGACAGAAAAAATTTTGAGAGTAGGAAGAAAAGTTTCCTGTCCATTTGTTAACCTAGAAAAAGCTTTTGACAAGGTAGAGAGAAGTAAACTTTGGGAAGTCCTGAAAGAGTATGGAGTTATTGTATAGCTCCTACAAGCCATAAAAACAATATATTCGAGTAGCAAAGCGAGTTTAAGGGTAAATGGGAAATTGATTGACTGTTTCAATATTATTCAAGGAGTTAGACAAGGATGCGTTATGTCTTCATGGTTATTTATATTATTTATGGACAAGTGTTTAAGAATGGCTCTTTTCGACGAAGAAGGCGTAGATCTCGAAACAGTAAGGGTACGTGGGTTAGCGTTGGCAGATGATAAGGTTGTTCTGGCAGAGTCAATCGAAGACTTGCTTGCAAAGAATGTTGAATAAACCGAATGCAAGCATGAAGAGCATGAACCTCAAACTTAACGCAAATAAAACAAAAAATATGGTGTTCGAAGGAAAGAGTGAGAAAACACTATGAAATATTGTATTGAATGATGAGAAAATTGAACAAGTTAATAAGTTTGTATACCTTGGTAGCTTATTTACTAGGGACGGGAAGATAGATGAGGAATTAGACAGAGGTATAGACGAAGTTAAAAAGGTTATTGGTAGAGCAGGGCCCCTTATCAGAAGTAAAAATATATCGAATGAAGCTAAAATAGCAATACATAATCCTATATTTGTACCGACTGTACTACACGGTAGCAAGACATGGACCTACCAAGAAAAGTATGAGAGTAAAATGAATGCAATTGACATGAGATTCTTGCACATAATATGCGGGAAAACTCTGATGGACAAAGTTAGTAATGAGATAGTTCTAATTGAATGTGGTGCAGAAGAGACGCTAGTAGACACATGGGAAAGAAATCGGTTACGATGGTTCGGGCATGTTGAGAGAATGCCAAATGAACGACTAACGAAACAAGTGTGTCAAGGTAAAGTAAATGGTAGCGTGCCCAGAGTAGACCGCGGAAAGAATGGTTAGAATGTTTGTATGAGACCCTAGTTAGGAGAGACATAAGAAGCCACCGAAACACGAGAGCTTGCATGAAAAAATGCATGAACGTAAAAGAAGCTAGAGAAGTATGCCAAGACAGAAAAGTATGGCGGTCAATAGTTAATAAAAAAGAGTGCCAGTAGAGTGAATGACGCCTGAAACAAAAGAATTTGCAAACTAATGGACCCAAGTGGGGAACCATACATAACGACTCTGTGAGGATCTTCACTTGGGGTGATTGCTAGAGTAATTGATCAGCAACCTGGATCGGAGCAGTGTTGTGGAACTAACGTATTATTTAAATAAATAAGTCGAGAATTCTGGATCAATCTAACAATTTTATATCCATTTCAAACATTACTTCTTTCCCCACCGAGTTAGTCACGCTTACGCCGAGAGGGAAATGGCTTAATGATGTACTAACAATAATGATACTTTTTACGGCGATTATTTTAAAAATAGTTTATCATGAGAATAAATGAAGATAGAAGGTCGTTTTTTTACTCCAAATATGCAGTTTCATGGTGCGAGCACAGAAAAACGCTGGTGTTAAATTTATTGCAGCTCAAATTTCATTAGGCTCCCAATGATCATTTGAGAAAGTTTTCAAGTCTCAAATGTATTCCTCTGAACGTAGGTGCCCAGGTGGGCATCTAGGGGAAAGTATCATTTGGAGACTGAATTTTGGCTCATCCAGAGTTGTGGAGTTCTAAACCGCGCCGTCAGCCACCTGAATACTTGTCAAAGCAACTGTTCGCTTTGCGATATTAGCCTAAATAATTGTTAATAAGGAAACCAATTGAAACCATATTTACCTCATTTCCAAATTTCTTTCATTTAATAGGGCGTACCAGTCACTTAGAATAAAATTATAACTTCCTAATGCAACTTCCAAAAGTTAGGTTGGTCATGCCCGTCGACATTTAAACTAAAGCCGGGATGTATAGAAAAAGTCATGACCGTCTACATATACAATAAGGTATTTTCACTCCAATCACTAGCTCACTTCACTTTGTTGAATACTGAGGGGATAACAATTGACCAAATGCATGGGAATCGGTTAATTTCTGCTCTATTTTTCTTATATCTTCGTAGAAAGTAATTTTTCTGTATAAGTGCAATTGAAAAATAGTTTTTCTTTTTTAGGGACTATTTAATGCAATAATAAAATGACAATAATTTTCATTCATGCGTGCGTTAGGGCTGAGGGCTGGTTGTCTACCCTTTGAAGCGCGATTCAAAATTACATTGAAAAACAATTCTTGTAATTTAAATACATAATTATTAAAATATACACACGAATGTATACAAATTGTGTAACTTTTGATTTCAGACAAGAAAAAAATTTATAATACATATATTTGATGAATAACAGTTTATTTTCATTGAATTTGAAAGACTGACTAATATTTCTCAAAGTATTTGTTGATACATTTTTTAAAATAAAATATGAAATTTCAGCGGCTTGATATATAGAAGCTAATTTCAGAATATAATAGTGATAATATTTGAATAATTCTAAAACAAAATTTCAGATTGTTCTTTTCGATTGAAACGTGACAAAACGACGCTTGAAATAAAAAAAATAAAAAAAGAAAGCCTAACTACAATGCAGTCTTGATAATTTATGTATTTATAGGTTATATAATTATATGAATTCCCAGAAAAATACATACAAAATATTAAAAACTTATAAATAATTATTTTAAATCACTTTTCCAAGACATTTCTTTTTAAATGGAATGTTTTGTAAAATATAATTTGGTCTTTGGAATTCACTGAAAATAAATTGTAATTAATATAATATATGTGTTGTATTTTTTTGCCTGAAATCAAAGTTACACAACTTGTATATATCCTTGTGGACATTTTAATAATTATTTACTTAAGTTACAAGAATTGTTTTTTAATATAATTTTGAATCGTGCGCTAAGTGCGGCCAATGAGCGGTCAGCTCTAACGCAAGCGCAGTAGCTCAGGTTGCCAACATTGGCATCATTGGTCCACAGTACAAACCGGAAAAATAAATCAAATCAGCCGGCAGGTAAAAGTTGGGATATGAAAGCCTCAATATGGTATTTTCACTTCAACCATCAGCTAACTTCACTTTGTTAAAAGCTGAGGGGGAAAAAGGATCAAAACATTATTTCTGTAATATACTTGTAATTAATCATCATTATTATTATTTTATTATTTCATTAAATAGTAATTAAAAAATAAAAACTATTTTTTAACTACACTTATATAGAGAAAATTACCTTTTACGAAGATGTTTGCAAAATAGGGCAAAAATGAACTGAATCCCATACATTTGGTCCCTTATTTTCCCATCAGCAATTTACGAAGTGAAGTTAGCTGCTTATTGAAGTGAAAATACCTAATAGGCTCTTATCTTATCAGTTTGATTGTTCCCGCCGCTATATTTGAAACATTGCAATGTTTCACGAAACTCCCAATGTGTCATGAAACTTTTCATCAGGCTAAAGTTTCATGCAAATTTACATCCCTACTAATCGCGAAAAACAAATTTCTGTTTTTATTATACAATTGTATTTACCGTATCTTTCATGCATGACACTAGTCACTGCAAGATTAGATATCTAAGATACCTTTAAACTTCCGCAGAAAATCTAGTGGAAATTTGTTCGTACGACCAGGCATCAATTTCAATGCAGACGGTCACGACTTAGTTTTTATATCCCGGCTTTAGTGGTTTGAATCTCATATAGTAGGTTTTGACTAACCTAACATTTGGATATTACATCACGCCAAGTACTATTTTTATTCCAAGACTATTTAGTCGTTGGTAAATGAGAGAAAATAAAAAGTTAGGTAATTATTATTATAACTTACCTGCTTATTAATATCTGTTTCACTCAAATAACGACCGAAAAAATGATCTTGACAGGTGACTTACAGTTTGTAGAGACACTTCACGTTGCACTGGATGAGAAAAAACAGTGTCTAAATGATGCTTTTCCCCTAGATCCTCCGAATGAACCTGCGTGGTTCAAATTTGTTGCAACTCTATTGAACACCGATTTCAGAGTACATTGGAGGGTCGGCGATTTTCTGTGAGTGCAGCGTAATAATCAAATTAAAAATAAAAGCGTTGTTATGCAAGATACCCATTTGAATATTTCTGACATTAATGAGTGTTAGTACGTGGACTGCATTGCGGGACAAGTGATAGAAAAAAATACTCTTTCGATGAAAATGGTACCTCTGCTGTTACATCCATTCAGGGGAGACAGCTTTTTGCTAGAGTTACTGATGTCAACAAAAAGGTACATTTTCCTACCAATTTTCCATCTATGCCGCCTATGTCCCAACACTGATTAAAGTCGATAATATTCAAAATGCTTGCAACACAAAACTGCACATTCAAGTCCATTAAACAGCTTTCTACCTTCATTTGTCTGTAGATGCGGTATCTGTAAATAAATCACCGTGAAAACTAAATTTTATTAGATATTTCAGAATTTGGAAAAATTTATTGCGTTGAAGAATGCTGAAAGAATGCATATCAATTTTTTCACATTTCGTCGATACTTGAAAACGGTGAACGAAAACCCTTGTTTTTAGGATGTTTTGCCACGTAACTGTTGACAAAAAATATTTAAGATAAAAGTGATCGTATCGTTTAATTCGCAGGACATCAAGCTTTGATATGCTTTTATGAAACATTTCATAAATTTTTTGAGCTAGCTGCAATAAAGAAAAGTGATTGGCCTCGACTTTTTGCCCTGAATTTAACTGAGTTAATATATTTCTAACAATTGTCAGCGACTGAATTCCAGCTGCACCAACTATTACAGTTTAACTGAAGTCAGTTATATTTTACAAATGCAATTTTAGAGTATATGAAACTTGTGTTTTTTGAAAGTAGAATTAAATTTCGTTGCCTATTCTGCTTGATAGACTGAGAACTAGGGTTTATTGACCCAATAATATCGATATTATCATCCTATTAGGGGAATCCGGACAGATTCCTCTTTTAGTGGCGAGATATGTTCGATAATCGATGATAATGCGATGACGCGCGTGAGAGGTTTGACCTTGACACTGCGCAAATTAACGCCCGTCGACCCTCAAACCAGCGGGGGGACATTGCTACTGTAATGGCTGCACATGAGCAGTCAAACATTGCATACTGGGAGTAACCGGGAGATTCAATCTGGAATGTGGCAGCAACGTGTTCGACATACTACCCTTGATACAGATAATAGTGTCTCGAAGATGCGATCTTGATTGATTAGTTCAAGGACACTTATGCTAGAGAGATAGAACACTTGTATTTACAAAAACTGAAGCTCAAGTTTGCCTTCAAATAAAGTGCAATACTAGGTAAATATGAAATTGAAATTAATATTGGTAGGTTCGATAGGGGTAAGTGCGATAATGGGGTTAGTGTGATAAAACGAAAATTTGGAATGAAAAACAAATTAGTTATTAACTTCTTCAATTACAAAATAATGATTATATCAGTTAGTATTTTTAGGGAAAATATGGCTTCCATTAGTTATTGCTTTAATAAATTATTTAAAAAACTGATATACTTTTAAAAAACTTAAAATTCAAATTTGTGTGAGCTGGTCTTTTGATTTGAATTTTTTTAACCTACTAGTATTACCTGCAATTCTACCTGGACGAATTTTATTTAAAATAAATTAGAAATAAAGTAGATACATGTGGATAGCTAAATATTATTCAATTAATTCATTAACAGTTAATTTCGTGTAAATTTAACTATATTTTAATAAGAACCAGGACAATCCAAATAAAACTTAAGATAATATGTTAAAGAGCGAAATAAGTACTCAATGTTCTAGGTTGAATAATAATTATGATTTGTTTTAAAGCAAAAAATAGGATTCAATATCTAATTAAATACAATTGGGCTTCTTAATACGAAGCGCTATGGAGCTGTTGGGGAAGGAATTTCCGAAAAGTGTGGTACCCTCACTCTCTACCGAAAAGCTCGCTCGCTCGAAACGTGAGTGGGTCTCTCAATAAGAGTCTTTCTATTCTATTTGATTTTTCTCATTCGTATGGCGCACAAACGTTTGTCTTATACGTGTAATATTTGCTTAATTTATTGAGGTTACAGTTTCTTCAGGATGATAAACAACAATAATTGTAACTTATTAAAACAATAATACAAAAATGCAAATAATAATTCTAAGTTATGAATTAAAATCTCAAACATTTATAATATGACTTTTTTTTTTAAACAACTTTTCTTACACTTCAACATTTACCATTTCAAAAAATCGTTTGCATTATAACAATTTAAAACTATTCTTGTCAAATAATTTTTTAATATATGTGTATATGAATTTCTTGTATCTGAAAAATTGCAGTAAAAACTTTTTAAATAAATCGAAAAATACAGTAAAATCGAAAATAGATATTGATAAAAAAGATTCAAAATATTGATAAATGAAAAACAGTGCACTTATTATTATTATTTTGTAATCGTTACGTTACCAAAAGTAGAAAGTGAGTAATAATAAAACTTTACTATTCGCTCTTATTGAAGAGCCTTGCCTTTAATCCGGTGGAATTCGAAATAAGCACGGTAGTGGGGGCACTTCTCGATCACGCATTAGGGCAAGAGCTCTTATTGAGAAGCCCGAATGTTACTAATATTAAATGAACAACTGCCAGTGAGACTATTTTTTCTGATTTAGGGTGAGATCAATATAAATTATTCATAACTACAAATGTTCATAAATAAGCAATTAGGATAAAACAAAATGAGACTATGAAGATCAAGCTAACTTAAATTAGTCGATAGCTGGTTTACAAAAAAAAAGTTTCTAGACGAATGTAAAACTGTAATCCCAGACAGTTCACATAATTTAAAGAAAAAAAATGGTATAACATTAAATATCTATAAAAGAATTTAAAAATTAGGAAGTTTACCCCAATGATTAACTACACCCGGTCTCCCCTTTTATAAGTTAGTATACAAGCTGATAATATTAAATAATAAATATATAAAAAAAATCAATGTTAATTTTGGAGAAGTAAACTCTATTATTTGAACTGCAAGACGTCTAGTATTAAAGCGACCATGGTAATATAGTCTCCATAACATTGCGGAACACTATCGCTGTCAATGACCGATATACGTATCGCCACGCGTCCGAATAGTCCTATGAATCCCCGGACCACTGGTAACATCGCACGACCTATTTCAGGACCAGCACCTCTGTGAAATTGGCAGAATTGTATAGCGATTTAGCTTTAGTATCTCTAAATAGACCAAGACTGTATTCAGAATAGTTAGCCTGCATCAGTTTGGCAACTTAATGCACGGAGATATAGGGTAAGTTTCACGATCTGCGGAAACTTATCAGTAGTCGGATAGTCTCATATTTTATAATAAGAATTTTACAATAAACCATAATTTTGAGAAAGAAAAAGATGCTTGCATTCTGTATTCTTGCTAGTACCACGCAAGAAAAAAATAGTTTAAACTTTTATTATTTTACTTATTTAAAATGAATGTATAGAAATTCTGAAAATTAAACTTAGAATCCAACGACAAAATTTGTATAACCACCACAGAATGATCCTATTTTAATTTTAAAAACATATTTTTCTCTAAAAAATAAATACCAAGTTTTGACAAAAATAAAAAAGAGGAAATAAAATTTTAAGAATCATAAGTAAATTAGAAGTATGTTTACAGCTAGATGGAATTGTTGATATTTTGAAAGATCTTTGAAGAAGTAGATAAGGATTCTTGGTTTATAAATTTGTCAGATATTTAAATTCCTTATTTATTTACAGATATTCTCAGATTGAGTAAAGGATTTAGTAACTGACTAATTTAGTAACTAACTAATGATAGAAATAGGCAAAGATGTTGAATCAAGTATACACAAAATTACGATATTAGATCAGCAAAATTTCCGAAACAAGGTACTACAGTCGTCAAAGAGCTATGTTACTAAAAATTGTTTGTAGATTAGTAACATTAATCGTAAAATTTCTAAAGGTTTCATGAAAATGAAAAGTTTTCTTTAAAACAACCACGATATAATTTGCATTAATGCTGATAAAGGCAGTATTACTGTTTGTATGAAAAAATCAGATTATGTTAGGATATGGAGAATTTACTTTCCGGTCATGATCATTTTGATTTCTTAAATGGAAATCCATTTAAAAAATTAAAAAGGAAAACTTTCAAGATGCTTGACAATTGAAAAAGAAAGGA
>NC_046665.1:73871586-73876212 GCF_010883055.1 Belonocnema kinseyi
TTAACACTCCCAGTAAATATTCAGAACAAAACTTTGATTCTCAAAAACTCTATCACAACTTCAAAATACAATAATAAAAATAGCTGGTAATTCAAAAAAATTATTTTTCAAAAAATAGTTCCGGATGACTATGTATTGAATTCTTTGGATGTTGTTGCACTTTTCCTGAGTATACCCCTTGAATTAGTTGAACAGGCAATTTTTAATATATAAAAGAATATTAAAAAACGTACTAGATTATGCCAGAAACATTTTGTCACAGGGATAGTTTTTATTATAAACTTAACTTATTTTAAAATCAATGGATCTTTTTGTCATATTTCCGATTGTAGCGGAAATAGTTATGGAAGATTTGGAGGTGTTTGCTTGGATGCAATTAGATTTTGCTTTTCCTTTTTACTTTCGGCATGTTGATGATACCTTTTCGTGTGTTCCTCTAGCAAGGTTGCAGATGTTTGCCGATGCTTTTAAAAGCTTTCATCCAAAACTTCAATTTACCCATGAAATAGAAAAAATAATAAAATCAGTTTCTTGGACATAAAAGTAATTAAAAGCCAGGATGTTCATATAACTACCAACTGGAATAGGTAAAGTAAATATACAGGTAGAATTTTGCATTACTTTTCTGCTCATCCTTTTCAAGACAAAACTGCAGTAATCAAAACTTAGTGGAAAGAGCTCTAGGTTTGTCCCACGTTTTACCAAAGAAATTTGAATGTTTTGAGGAATATTCTTTTTCTAAATCATCACCCGCAAAATTTAATTGAGAAACATATAAAAATTAGAATTTAACAAAGCAAAACGAAAAAGTTTAGGATTTATACTATTTTCCGTAGACCATTTAAAATGGATTTAATAATAACTTTTTGCAAGGATCTTTTATATAAGTTTAAAAAAGGTGTTGTTGTGACAAGATCACTTGCAAGATCTTTAAGATGAGTTATGTCGGACAGACTGGCAGACTGCTAGATACTAGGGTGGAGGAACACAGAAGTAATATTCGTTTAGGATGCTGTTAGAAGAGTGTTCTTCTCAGACTTTCAACTTTATATTACAAAAAAAAGAGTTATCTATTAATTTAAAAACTGATTTGGATCAATTAAACAAAAATTATAGTAATATGATTAATTCTATTAAACTATGAGGTTTAATGAATCTTTTTTTTTTTTGCTTTCTCTATTTCTAACGTGTTTATGACGGATATTTCTGGTGTGTTTATAGCAGATTTGCAATTTGACTATCACTTAATTCTTAGGTATCAAAGAGAGAGCATCGTTGTCTCTGTGCTGTTCCTACCTTTCAATTTTTCCTTGCCTTGATAACGGTGCTGTATGAATACCGAAACATTGATGAATATTATTTTCAAATATTGTTACATTCTCATCAGAGAAGGTATTACATTTATGTAAACTTTGAACTCCACAGTTTTCGTCAAATGTCCACGTTTTAAGACCCCCTGAATCCAAAAAACAGGTTTTTACGAATGTGTCTGCTTGTATGCCTGTCTGTATGTCTGTCTGTGAACACGATATTTTTTTTTTTAAATCTATTAGATTGCCCTATGGTACACTCATCAAGTGTCCTAAACTTGAGGTCAAATTCGTTAGCCAGCCATTTTCGATAAAAATTCAAAAAGTGGGCACATTTTGAATATTTTTGAGACCACTTTTTTCAAAGTTCAAACATTCTCTGTATGGTTATCCATAGTATTCAAAAAGTCTAACAATTTATCCATATGACTTTTTTCAAAAAATTAGAAATTACCAGAGTTATGGCATTCACAAAACTCTAAAAAACGCACGAAAATGAACATTTTAAGCCAAATAACGCACGATATGAAAAAAGTAAAAAGAAAAAGAAAAATCTTGCTTTTGAAATGCTTTACAATATTATCATAACAACTTCTTGAATTTTCTTGAAAAATCCAAAATTAAAATTTTGAAAGCATACAAAATAATAAAAAATCCAAGAATTACGTTTTTCGGCCAAACTATGGAAGATACGGTAAAAGATGGAAACACAAAAATTGTGCACTTGAAAAAGATCTACAAATTTTCTATCAACCACTTTTTGATAGGATGCGTAGTTTTGGCTTTAATCATGAAAAACGTCATTAACAGTAAAAAAAATCTGCCCGCTGCGTGGGCACATTCTTATCACAACTTTTGTTTTTTAATTTCTTTTTCGTCTTGTGTGTGGGTTTTAAAAAATTTAACTTTTCATGCTTTGGATGTTATTTTTTTATGATACAAACCAAAAACAGAACTTTCAAAAAATTATTCATGGCAAATAAATAATTTTTACATTCTCATCAGAGAAGGTATTAGATTTGTATAAAATTTGACCTCCCCGCCCCCCTAGTTTTTGTCAAAATACCCATGTTTTGAGACCCCCTGAATGCGAAAAAGACGTTTTTACGAATGTGTCTATCTGTATGTCTATCTGTCTGCTGTTATGTATGTCTTAATGTCTGTCTCCCTGTGAGCACGATAACTTTTAAAACAAATTAATCTATTAGATTGGCTTTCGGCACACCCTTTTAGTGTCCTAAACTGAATGCCAAGTTCGTTAGTCACACGTTTTGGATAAAAATACTAAAAGTGAGCCCATTTTGAAAATTGTTGAGTACACATTTTTCCATGATTCACGAATTCTGTGTACAGTTGTGCATAGTACTTGTAAAGAAAAATGCTGCTTTTTGATAGCCCTAAAAAATGATCATTAATGGTTTTTTTTTACATTCTTATCAGAGAAAGTATTAGATATGTGTAAAATTTAACAACCCCTCGCCCCCAATTTTTGTCAAATGTCCACGTTTTGAGACCCCCTGAATCCAAGAAATAGGTTTTTACGAGTGTATACTATATGTCGGTCTGTCTGTATGTATTTATGCCTGCCTGTCTGTCAGCACGATAAATTTCGAGAAAAATAATTCTATTAGATTGCCCTCTAATACACTCTTTAAGTGTCCTAAACTAAAGGTCAAGTTCGTTAGTCAGCTATTTTGGATAAAAATTAAAAAAGTGAGCGCCTTTTGAATATTTTTGAGACCATTCAGGAGATAAATCAAAAGTAGTCATAAGTTTTATGAAATGAAAATTATGGTACACTTGTTTTTAGAGAAACTTATTGTTTTGAGTAGTAAAAAAAAGTTGTTTATATATATTTAATATTATAAAAATGCGAAGATTGTCTTGAAATCGTAAGCTCTCTAACCAGACTTGGATACATAAATTTGAGTTTTATCCCAATTTTTTATCAAACTTCGATAAATGGAAAAAATAACTGCATTTTTTATGACGAATTGAAATAAAATTATAAATAATAGATATAGTTTACTTCTCTGCCAATTTTGAGCTTGAAAATTTAATTTTTTTATTGAAAACGCAAAAGTATTTTAGAGTAGTATGTTATTGAGCAAAATCTCTTCAAATACAGTGAAACTCTTCTATAGCGCGGATTTTGGGGTTGACGGTGTGTGGGAACTAACTCATTATAGCCCGCTCCGCTTTTGATTGTTCACGCCTCAGTGCTCGCCTATGTGACAACCGCAGATCCCGCGCACCCCGCGCAGCTCCTGTTATACCTACCTGCGGTGCGGCGTCAATTCTCGGAAGGGCTATAGAAGGCAGGGCTATTCAAAGGGTCCGCTATAAAAAATTGTATTGCATAAAAATACAAGGACTGTCTGTCTTTCAGAGAAAATGCTGTCTGGCAACTAAAACTTTTGTCTAACTATCGGGGTTTTCTTCACTTTTTTTAAGAAAACATTTTTTTTTTTTATTCAAAATAGAATTTGACATGATAATAATAACAGAAATAACATTATGAAAAAATATACAGTCTAAACATGTAAATATTTGTTTCGTCTTATGTCTTACACTGTATTCTTTAATATTTTTCACAAATTTTACACCCTAAATTTAAATGAGTGAAAAGTGACTGATTTGCAATAAGTTTCGACGGCTTTAAACAATGATGATATAGGAATTCGTGACTGTTATCTTTAAAAGAAAATAGTAACTACTTGTCAAATTTGGTGAAAGTGTCGAAACTCTCGAAAAAATTGTATTTTTAGTGTAAATATTTTTGTGAGTTTGGGTGAAAGCGATTCACGTTCAACTTAATTTTTGTATTTAAGAAAGATGCGCGGTTGTAAATGGATGTCAAAAGAAAAAAGCTTCCAAGAATCCTGATCTGGCATAATAATATATTCTTGAGGATTGTCGGTGCAATCTCGAACCAATTTTAACGAAACTCGACAGCTGACTGAACAAGCATTTAAAAAATGTTAATATCTTAGAAACTGTGAGATCAAAACAAAACAAAAATCAGAACAACAACCCCTGCATCATAAGCTATCGGACCGATTGGTACCAAATTTTTAAAAAGTCACTAGAAACAGATTTTCAATAAGGTTGAAAAAAATTTCGTAAACTTTCAAAAATGATTTAAAGTATCAAAAATGTTTGCAATACGAGGGTAGTTCAATAAGTCCTTAGAATGAAGTATAAAAACAATTTGTTTTGGGTAAATTTTTTTTACTTTTCAACATAATCTCCTTGGAGCTCTATACACTTGGTCAATCGCTTTTCAAGTTTTTTTAATCCTTCAGAAAAGTGCGTT
>NC_046665.1:73876312-73913532 GCF_010883055.1 Belonocnema kinseyi
TGTGCCATGAACTAAGTCCAATTCATTTTTTATCTCATATGGAGTTAAACCCTTTAAATGAAAATGTTTGATTACCGCTCTGAACTCGTTTTTTTCCATTTTCCTTAACGAAAAATTTTTTTTTCAATTGGTTATAAAAACACGTAAACTCAGAAGATGTGGCCTGTGACTGCACCATATATCTAGTCGGGAGTGGTGCTGACTGAAAAAAGATGATTTGGAGCGATTCGCGCACCATTTGTTGGTCATTCTAAGGACTTATTGAACTACCCTCGTACCTATCGAAAATATGTTACTGTGAACATCTAATTAAAATTGGATATATTAGGCTACGGAGGTGGGTACAGTTGGCAAATTTAATTTCTTTATAATAAATTTAACAATGATTTATTTGCTATCCAAACTTTCTGCCTAATATTTGACCTACAAATATATATTAATATGTCCTTGATATGTATTTTAGAAAAATATGATATCCGTATTAATTTAAAAGTTTTCTTGACCATCTTTTATGTTCAAAATTGATTTTTCTACATTTGCTCACCTCCGTATTCTAATATGTCAAAGCGATTCGTACCAAATTTTAACAAGAAGTCTGGAGTAACCGAATCTCGATACTTTTTCGAAAACTTTCGATGGATTAGGCTGCAGAGGTGAGCACAGTAGCATTTTCTATTAAAAAGAATAAAATATATTTCTAAAACATTTTTAATTGAAATTGAAAGATCTAATTGAAATTTAAATTAAAGAATATGGTACTGTTTAATTGAATTCAAGAATGAATCAATTTAATCAATTTTTAACGAAAATTATTGAAAGAATTAATTTAATTTTTGATATTTACTAAATTAGTAATTCAATTCAAATTTAATTAATTGAGCATACCTATTTTCCTTTCTCGCAAATATAAAAAAAAACCTGCGATGCAAAACAATTTGCCAAGTACAACTATACAGAGAAAAGAAGTTTTATTTTGAACAAAGAAGTGGCGTTAATATTAACTTTGAAAAAATCAGGCAGTAATTGGTTTAAATTGAGTAATACGCATATTGACAGCAATTCAATTGTTATGACTTATTAATTATTATTCTACAGTTATAACAATGATCGTGGGTGCAAGCATAGCTGAAGTTATAAAATCAAAGTTAGCCAAGTAATTTGGGAACAAATATTCGTAAGAAGTTATCTAATGAATCTTTTTTATAAAGTGCTTTACAGTGATTTTTAAATAAATTTTAATAGATCACATTAGACATGAGAAAAACTTAGTGGGATTGGATGCCATAAGAAAAAATATTTTAATCTATTCTAATGTCAATCTAACCCTAAAGTCTAATGTGGGGTTTTAAATTTTATTCTAAAATATCTATAGGGCACTTTATAAACAAGTTTTATTACATATTTTGTTATGAATATTTTTTTACATTTCTTGGCTAGCTCACACATCACAAACTCATACACACAAAAGAACGAGGGATTCAATTCTAGGTCATGTTTCCACAACCTTATTTTGAACTTTAGCTATGTTTGCTCTCTTCATGAATGTAAAAACACAAAAACCATTGAATTGCTTTCAATATTTGTATTGTCTTATATGAACCAATTGCGGTTTAATTCTTTTTGAAGCTGTTTATTTTTTCTAACTGAATATAATATATATTACGACAATATTAATATCGCACTACTTGACTTGATTGTAATATACTGTATTTTATTTTGAAAATATATTTTGACGCGGGAAATATCTACTTTAGAGTCTAACAGAAGAATCAGTCAATTTTGTTGAATCATATTTCTAGTAGAAATGACTAGTTTTCCACAAAAAACATACCTAATTAATTGTTTCAGTGAAGTTGACACTGCTTTAAATTAAAACTCTTAAATTTTGTCCAACCTTCAAATCATTCTAGTTCCTAAAAAATTGATATTCTAAAAATCTCTAACCCTATCTCCCCTTAAGAATTTGTATCTTATATAATTTGCACTTATAATTTGAATATGCATCTTATCTAAAACTTTAGAGCGAGTGTCCATCAGAATTTTTCGGAATATCTTGAAACCATTAATGTAATGGACCCAAAGCAGTCAAGCTTCAGAGCGAGTCCCATTAAACTCACAGTCTCTTTAAAACTGACATACGACTTCAAGAAAGCAATGGTTGATAAAAAGATCACTACCGTTGCCCTCTTTGACATTTGAAGGCCTTTGATACTGTGGATCAAAAACTGTGAAACCGGTAGCAGCAGATATATGTAACAGTAAAGGAGAGCAGTCAGCTAAGGAAGATGTGAAGAGGGAATCCCACAGGGCTCCACACTAGCCCCTATCGTTTTTAAAATTTATACTTCTGACCTTAGCCGTGAATTACAATACTGAGATTATCATAAACATGCGGATGATTGCAAGCTGTATCTCTCTGGATATATTACTTGTACTTAATAGCCTACTTCTGAGGGTTTAGGAAGACATCGACCAAACACAATCATTATAGTATATCTTTTCAATCTGTTTCGCTTTGGAAATAAAAACAAACCATGACAGTCTAAGCTTCGTTAAGCGCATTCAGTACGAACTGTCACAAACATTCATGAATACACCTTCAGAACATATATTTAAGCAGTTTATTTTTAAATATTTGATAAATAGGTATGTCTAATCAAACTCTAAATGACAAGCACTGGTAACTTCATCTAACTATTATACATATCATTACCAGAAATGGTCCTTTTCTTTCCTCTTCTACAGTATTACTATTTTACTCTTGTGGTACATAACTTGCATTTTCTCTCACCTAGAATACCGCACAATATGCCAGCTGAGATATTGTAAAATATTTATGTACAGCTTCAAAATTACTTGTACCATATTTAATTATAAGAAATCCTACTTTGTAACTCGGATCGCTGTTTAGTTACTTATATATCCTATGAACTTTCTGTCCCTTGGAGGGCTAATTAGCCCTAAGAACTTTTTGCAATTAAATAAAAATATGAATACATTTTTTCCCCATAGTACCGTGATAAATAATAAAATTCTGAGTCTAATAAATCTAAGTTGAAGGCAAGATGCAGATTTTGCTGAATTTCTAAAAATAAAACCAAGAATCTAATTAAAAATTTTTTCCCCTCTTTTTTATTTTTATCCAGAAAGGAGAGGAAATGTTTTTCTTTTCTTTTTAAGGAGAAAAATTGTTGTTGTTTTTTTCAGATTGCAATGGGAAAATTTTTTGGTTGTTACCCAAATTTGGTCGTTAGATTCTTTGTTTTATTTTAAGGAATTCGGAGCAATAATTTTTTAATTTTTCGGTTTATTTTGAGGCTGAGTTTCAATAGTATTCTTCTAAATTGTTCAAATATTTCTAGGATTTTTCACAAAAATTCTACCCTAGGATCAAGCCTGTGTTTTTGATCAAACCTTGAGATTCATGTAGGAGTCCTCTCCAGTGATTTATTTTTTAGCAATTTTGTAAGAAAATCCTCACATCCCTGTTTCACTAATACAATTCGTTGCCTAACATTGCCGATAAATTTATTTACATTTTTCATCGATTATTGGGATAACACATATTCTGTAACTTAATTAAGTATCTTCTGTTGTTACTTTAGTTACAAAAAATGTGTTTTCTAAAAAAAGGAGAAAAAAATTAATTAAATTTGTCGGAAATTTTGGACAACCAATGTTAATGGTAAAATAGTAATGTGGGGATTTTCAGACACACTTGCTACACAATTGTAGTTTTTTATAATTGGACCCTCAAGTCCATACAAACAAATAAACATTAGCTTATAGAATTATATTTATAAAAAAATTTTTTTAATAATGTGGAGAGTACAATCATTATTTAAAACCTTGCAACTTTTGTGTTACTATTTTGTCACCCTAGGCTAGAATCTAGGGAAAAAAATTATAAAAATGATGTGTAATTTGAAATATACTAAAGAGAGTAACTTTAAAAAAGATGTTAAGAGCGTGAAAAATGTTTAATATTTCTGGAATTATCCCAATTTGTTGAAAACATTGAAATTTGTCGTTTGCATGCAATAGCTTTATATAAAATTTACATTTTGCCTTTAACTTGGATAATTAGATGTTGAATTGTGCTATTATAAGGACAAAATTTTTATGTTAATGATATAAAATAGCTCTGAATTCGACCTCGAGTGTTTCCACTTTGTTTGTATTTACAATGAAATGGCACTCATTTCAGGAGCACTTTTCTTCCCGTTAGCAAATGAATTTTTTCCTCAAAGAAGAAGCCTTAGTGATTTTTTACATATTCAAAATTGTAATTTTTTAAGCTGAAAATGGAATAAAATGGTAAATATATTACATTACTATTATTTTGGTATAATCAGGAATACTATTTTCATGCATTATAAAATTTTAAAATTCATCATCAAGAAGCCTTCTCTATTCATGCATCAACTTTGAATCATGTTAATGAAAAAATTTTATCTGTTAAAAACAGATTTTTCAAATATTATAAATGAGAATAACTTCCTTACTTTTCAATAAAGTGTATGAATATTGTTTTCTCTTCTCGTGTCAACTTTAAATTATGAAAATGAGACAATTTTAACTATACAAATCGATTTTTAATATAATGTAAATTACCATAACTTTCCTTCTCTTTAATAAAGTGTATCAATACCATAGATCAATCGATTCCTATCAAATGAACACATCTTTTCTATTGTCGCATCAACGCTAAATTATGAAAGTAAGAACATTTTTACTACAAAAATCGATTTTTATTATTATTTAATTGACTTTAACTTGCTTACTCTTCAATAGGATGTATGAATATTATAGGTCAATCGATTCGCCTCGAACCAATCAATCTTCAATGTTCTTGCATTAACTTTAAATTAAGTATAATGGAAAAAATTTTACTATAAAAACCGACTCTCAAAATATTATAAAGTGCTAAAAAAATTCAAATAGTATTTGTTTAAATCCTTCGATCAGTTTCAATATATTAGTGGTGGAAAAAAGCTTTCCAAATTTCATCAATTTATCTGCAACCGTTTTAAAGTTATCCTGCTCACAAAAAAGTTTGACATACACACATCCACACACATCCACGCACAGCCGGACAATTGCTTAGAACATTGTATGAGACATTTTTAAAAGAAAGAATGTTCAATTAAATAAATTAAAAGTTTGTTTGAGAATGTTATCATTACAAAGCTTCCTCTGTGTCTATGAGAACGCAAAATTAAAGCACTTTTCTTTATATTTACTATATTCATGATATTTTGTTTGTCGTCCTTTTATATGTTTACATTTTACTTACATCCAGGCCCACTTAAGATGCAAGAAATGATCTAACCGCAAAAGCTATTATTCTCTTGATCCATTGTAGGTAGAAATAAAGAAAAAATAACGTTCGTATACTCTTGTAACGATGCATCTTGAACTTTCCTGTTCCGGCGAATTGAACGAATGCAGTATGCTCATTCAGGTCGACCGGCTTCCCTATATCGGTGTCAATCCAATCAATAGTTTATTAACCGCTGCGTGAACGAGTGGAAAGAGAGTAGACAAAGAACGCAGAGAGGGTAGATTGAGAGAGAAGTGACAGGAAAAGAGAAGCCCACCGAGACAGAGTGAGAGAGAATAGCCCGTCGCTATGTGTTTGGACAGAGAGGGTCTGAAACACGTGGTCCCGTGGTACACATGCATCGTTCGATCGAGAAAAAAAATTCGATAGAAAAAGGGGAAGAAGGTATGAGAGAACAGTCGCTCTTTTCTCTCATGGGAGGGAATGAGTGACTGGAAAAGCTCCCTTTCTCTTTCTCCCTCGCATGAAGGCAGCATTGTTTCAGTCTCCTATACGAGGGTGAGCTATCGGTTATTGGAAATCTGTATTTTTGTAGGCCATACCTCTTCCGCGTTAACCCCACGTTCCTATAGTGGGTGAATTACATCAATGGGTCACCTCGTGATCGTCTCCATGGTGTAGAGGTCATGGGTCTCTCAACGTAGGAACGCGCGTTGCAATTCCAATCGCTCGTTAGATGAATCTACTATAACTTTTGTTTATTAAACCCACAGACAATAATAATCTTTGCTCTGTGATCATTCATGAACTGAGAATCCTTTGAGAATTTGTACGTAAGTTACTTATTAGGATGGGTCGAGAAAAAATTTTTCGAGAATTCAAAATTCTCACTACGCGAAAAGTTATCATCTTGGAATCCTAAAAGTGTATAATTAATTTGGAATTTATGCACATCCGTCTGTCGGTTACCACGCTAAATTCCTCCAATATTTGTGTTAGAAGGTAGAAACATAACATGGATGTTAAACAGCCTGCATGTACTCAAATACTAATATTTTGACCCGATTATCTAGTATGTTTTCTTTTTCAGCAGTGGTTAAAAACTAAGAGAAATTAAGAAATTTTACTTTGTAGAAACCTATACTTGAAACTTTTTTTTTTAGTTCGATTAAAAAAATAAGAAAAATTGAGAAACTTGGTATTTTGATCCCTTTGCTGGAAGCTTTTCTTTTAGTACGATTTTGCTTCAGGATGACTGAAAACTGTTTAAAGAATATAAAAATGAAATTTGGTTTTTCGTAGTTTAGAATGACTTTCTAATTTTAAAGTCTACGACACCCTTCTACAAGGGCGCTTGCTGACCTCTTTGGCTTGATTTTGAAATTTTCTTGAGTTTGAATTTTTTTACATTCCTAGAGGTTAAAAGTCTTTTCAATATTTATTGGGTTTTAATTAATACTTTTCTAACCGATCATCTTGATAAATTCACCTTTGTTTTCACAAAAAATTATTAACACTTGTGTAAATGGAAGAAGAATTTTGTCAGGTACTTGAAAACGATTCAGTGATAAAAATTCACCAGAAGAAAGTCGCCAGGACTCAGGAATACAAATTGGAATTACAGGAAATGTTCAAAATTTGTAAATTGGTATTGAATAGAACAACTTTCATTCACTTGTCGTTTGAAATTTTTTAAGCATGTGTGGAGTTTTTGAGCTTAGAAATACACCATCTGATGAAATTATTTTTTTTTCATCTAAGTTTACAAATTATTTCTAGACTGTAAAACCATCAATTTTTTAAATATCAGGAATATCAATTTTAAATATCAGGAAAAATCTAAAAATACAAGTCATAAAGATAATTTAATTAAATATCAAAATCAGAATTTAAACAATTCTATATATTTCCAATTTCGATTTTTTGTTTAGTCAATTTTTATTCCAGGAATGTTCTCTAGTGCCCGAAAAATTCTTCTTTTATTTACAGAGGTGTTAATCATTTTTTCCGAAAATAAACAAAACTGCATGTCTCCCAAAAAGCTTAGAGTTCGTAAAAAAGGGTGAGTTTTTCTCAAAGTTTTTGGATAACGGAAAATACGTTCCTACTGAGATTCGTACAGGGGTTAGATCACTTCCGAACGTAAAAAATCTTATTTAAGCATAGGATAAATTGAGCATACTTATATTTACTTAAAAATCATAAGCATCCCTTATAAATTTGTATGAATTAAAAAACTGTAGAAAAGCTGAAAGGCATTCCTAGAAAGTAAAAATCAACTTTTTTAAGGTCAAAAAATTAATTTTTGTGTTCTTTATACTTTTAGTTTAAACATTTCATGCATTTAAAATACAATATTAGCCTAAATAACCCCTTATAAGATTTATTTATAGCTTTTTCTATTTAATTGAACAAAGTTGATATAAATTACTTAAGACGAGGGCTCGTACAATTTTTGATAATACATTGCATTATATAGGAAGAAAAAGGACCCTTAACGGGAAAAAACGACCCTGGATCGTACAAAAATGATATTTTCTGATATTATAATTAACTAATTTCGATGATTATTAATTATTAACTGCCATGAAAAACGGCAAGTTAATTTAAAAATGTAGAAAAATTAAAAATACAACAATTTTAAAAACAAAAATGAACTTTCGAGTTTCTTGTTACTTCAAGTGCACATTTTTTATGCATTTTAAGTAATTTCCTAAATTAAATACAGCAAAATTTATAATTCAATCTGGAAAATGTTTGTTTTTTACCTCCAGGGGTACTTCTATACAACTATTGTTCATTAAAACTTTGTTGGGTGATTATTATATTTTTAATTCAAAAAGTCCTTGTATTTAAAACAGCAAAGTGCTCGAAACTTTATTTCTTTTTTTAAATTATTGTTTTTATTTAATTCCTAGCGGTGGATTTTCACCTTTTTCGTATTGTCTCATTTTGCCACATTTTCGAAGTCCTTCGTTCGTTTTCTAAGCAAAAGAAAAAATATTTAATATATCATATGAGAAAATATGACTGTGTATTGAATCAATTTCTTTAACGTATGAATACTTTTTCTAGCACGATGCCTCATCCTGATAAAATCGAGCCTTGTGCTGCTTAATTCATTTAATCGAACGAGAAGCTTCAAATTCCATGTATCCAAGCAGACCAGTTTAAAAATTATAGGCATACCCTGGTGGTACTTTATTGCCACGACAAACTGAAATACAGTACAATAATATGAAAATGATTATTTTCGAAACAAATTGTAAAAATATTGGAACTCTAGCAAATACTAATGTAGTGCCTAGTAATTTTTTTTAATTTTCTCCTATTTTTAACGATTCGTAGAAAATACAATTTGTTTGCTAGAATTCAGGAACTTACTAAATTCTATAATAATCTATAAATTTTACAAATAATTAAAATGTTCACATTATTGTATTTTATTGTGAAAATATATTTACATTGGGTAACCAGCCGTGTATAAATTATAACGTAAAGTCTTTTGGGAAGGGGGTAGCTCAATGATTCTTCTGTGCTATCTCACATTAGGGAAGAGGGGGTCAAAATAATTTCTTACGGAATATATTTTCACGTCTGTGAAAAACTAAAAAACGAAAGTTTAACAATTTGATAGACAATTCAAATATTTGGTTGAAAGATGAACTTGGTGCAAAGTCCGACCATATGGTTGACAATTTATATATTTGGTTTGGTTGAAAAATAATCTGTTTTAGTTCAGGATTAAACTAGTTAATTGGAAATGCGTCTTTTTTATTGAAATCAACTGTCTTAAATTTAAAACTTTAAGCTTTTGAGGTTTAAATACTAACTATTACATTTTTCGTAGAAAAATCTTTTTTTGCTTGAAAATAAAATTTCCCAACTGGAAATTGAACTACTCCATTTTTGATAGAATTTTTTTTTCGTTACAACTTTGACTATTTGGTTGAAATTAATCAATTTGGTTTAAAATTCATCATTTGTTATGAAAACTCAATTTTTTCTGAAAACTGCAACTATTTGTCTAAAAATCAATCTATTGAAGTTTAGGATTCAAGTTTCTACGTTACAAATTTGTCTCTTTTGGCTGAATTTAAGTGTTTTCGTTTCAAAATAAAAATATCTTTTTGTTAAAATATTGGCTTTTTCATTTTTCGTTCAATTTAGAAGAAGATTTAACTGTTTTATAGAAAACTCGTTTTTCTCTATTGTTGAAAATTAATTTTTCTTAATAGAAATGTAAGTATTGAATTTTTGGTAAAAAATTTATCTTTTTTAATTTGAAAATTCAACTATTTCTTTGAAAACTGATATAGTTTATTGAAAATTCTTCATTTTTAGTAGAAGTCAATCTTCTTGTTTGGGATTTCAACTATTTAATTGACACTTTAACTGTTTTGTAAAAATCGTGTATTTTTGACATGAAAATTCAAAATTCTGGATACAATTTGTTTCTTTATTGTGTTATTAATCTTTCTTTCTAAAAAATGTAATTATTTTGTTGCAAAACTATTGAGTTCAAACTTAAACTGTTTTGTATAAAGCTTGTCTTTTTGGCTTGAAAATTCAACATTTTGGATAAAATTTTCTTTCTCTATTGATTTAAAAATCTTTCTTGATGGAAATGCTACTGCAAAATCCTATTGTGTAGTTTAGTTGTTTTATTATTGAAAAATGAACATCTCTTCATGTTTAAAGTATCAACTATTACATTGTTAGTTGAGAATTATTTTTTGTTGTTAATAAAATCTCAACTACTTGGTTGAAATTTGAACTGACTTTTTAATTCATAAGAAACAGTAAGATTTTATTAAATACAAAAAAAACCCTCCCCCCAATTCGCCTGACGTAATTTTCAGAAAAACTAAATAAATTCACGAAAAGACCTTAACGAAATGGGTACGTAATTCAATGTTGCAGAAAACAAGTTTACAGAATTTATTTACGGCCCTAATTCACACATATTCCTGTACATTCACTCGAAAATTATTACATTATTAAAAATAAAAATATAAGATAAAAGTGGTTAATTATGTGTTTATTCACTTTAGTGACATAAATCTGAATAAAAATAAGTCCACCTTCCTGAATAAGTTCGGGTGTATTTGAGGTGTCAGGCCTCTTTTCAGTGGCAAATGCGTTGAGGTTCGAACGTCACGTTACTCAAAGAGGTCCAATTTCGCTTGGTGTTAATCATATTATCTCCGTACCTCCACCTACAAACGAAACCTGACTGGCTCTTGTACCTCCTGTGACCGGGCACCTTTAACAGTGTCACTTTGACCCATTCTAAAGGCCAAAGAATATAAAGAATAGGTTTGGACAATCAAACTTTTTGATCCCTGACTAGAAACTTTTAAATTTATAATTGAAGGTCAAGTCACCTGTAGAAGACATAATTCAAATTTTACTGGAATCCCTTGAAATCCCTTACTACGTATAAAACATTATATAACGTCTTCTCAATCTTTCGAAATTTCTTGAAGTACCTTAAAATCCTTTCAAACTTGTAGAATCGAAAAGATCGCCTTGTAATTGCAATAAATTAAATTCATTTTACAAAGTTCTCTAGAAAACCCATGACATTATTGGAAATTCTGCACAATTCTTTGAAATTCCTTGAAATCCAATAGAATCTCTTAAAATCCTTGAAATCTTGTGAAATTCTTTGAAATACCTAAAGAGCATTTAAAATCTGTGGAATTTATCAAAGAAGGCACGTATACTACTGATTTGCGGAACAAAAGTTTGGTTAAAAGTCTGATATTTTTAAATCAAATATGTGCATTTATATTTTTTCATACGCTGATAGAATTTCTGGACATTTTTAAATTCATAAAAATTTGTTGTTCAAGTTTAAAATTTACGAAATGGCGACCGTTTCTGTGAAGATGTAATAGTCTGGCCTGTGCTCGCATCTTGGAGAGAAGAAAAAATGTTGTCTGAAAAACGAAAATTTACGTTTCTTGCCAACAAGTTAAAAGATACAAAATAAAACAAAGAAATGAAATTGTTTTTCTAATCAAAGTTCTAGAAAAATGTTCTTTGATAATTTTTTCTATTTTGCGTTATTTTTCAGATATTTGCGAAAATTTGTATAAGATGCATTGAAATTAATTTTTTTAACAATATAATTTTATGGTACCTTACCTCACAATTTTTTTACAAACACATTATTACGATAATTAAATTAAGTTATTTTTGGTTTTCAATGAGATCATAAAATTTTATTTTCGAGAAGAAAATAAATCATGAAGGCTATCATGCTTATTGTCGCAATAATCTCATAATAACGCAAGATAGAAAAATGTGTCAAGAGACATAATTCTACGAATTTTTTAGACATACATTTTTTTTACTTTCTAGCATCTGTATCGTTTTGGCAGGAAACATGAACTTTCCTTTCTGAGACAAAAATTAATGAATTCAAATACGCATGACATTGTAAAAAATTCCGACAAATCGGTAAGATAAATGTTGTTTTATTCCCTTTGAAAACTAATATTTTTGAACGATAAATTATTTTATGACTTGAGCCTATCTAAACATTTTTTAATCTCTTAGAAACCCTTGAAATGTTCATAAAACGTTCGAATATATTTGCAAAGTATGATTCATTTTAAATCGCTTCAATAAAAATTAAATTAAACTTATTTAATAAAGTTCTTTAAAAAAACAGATAAATTGCTAGAAATCTTTGAAATCTCTTGAAATCCTTTAAAATCACTTAAAATCTTTGGGAACTGTAGAAATCTATTTTCAATAATGTCATTTGAAAACACTTGAACATACATTATATTAAACTTATTCATGAAAGTTTTTGAAAAAGGGTCTAAATTGCTAGAAACCTTTAAAATTTCTTTTAAATTCTTAGAGATTTAATAAAATCCTTAAATCTTTAAAAAAAGCTTGACGTGCCTTAACATTTCTAAAAATTATTGGAATTTTTTTTTAATTTCTTTTAAATTCAATTGAATTGTATTGAATTTTTATTTTAAAAAATATATATCATTTGGAATATCTCGCATATACGTTAAGTTAAACTTAATTATTAAATTTCCCTAAAAAATAATATTGAAATCTCTAGAAAAATTTTTAATTCCTTGAAATCCTTGCAGAATAACAAAATTTTAAGAGTTACTTTTTTGCTAGGAATCACTCAAATTAAATTTTTTCCATTTATTTTTTAAAGTTTACTAGAAATATCTTGAATTCTTCGAGAGTCCTCAAAAATTCATTAAAATCCCTTGACATTTGGTGTGTCTCCCGAACTTTTGAAGAATACCATAACATTTCTTAACATCTTTAGAAACAGTAAGAATCCATTGTAAAAATTAAAAATCATTCGAATTCCCTTAAATGTACAATAAATTTAACTTGTACATAAAAGTTTCCTAAAAATATCATTTAAATATCAAAAAATATTTTGAAGAAATTTCGAACTTTGGAGATTCATTTAAACTTTTTAATTCTTCTGAAATTTGTTGAGGTAAGTACCTAAAAATCCATAGAAATCTTTGGAATCGCTAGAAGTCCAATGTAATTTTATAAATCTCTTAAGATTATTTGACATTCCTTAAAATCCACGAAAGTATTTTGAAACCTTTAAAATAAGTAAAATTGTTTGGAAATCCCAGAATCACAAAAAAAATAAAAGAAATTCAGCATAAAATTGCAGAGCATTGCATTGGATTGCATAAGTTCCGTGAGATTGAATAAGATAGCAGAGATGGTGTACACCAGATTGCTGGAGTAATAAACCCCTTCTTTGAATATTATTTTAGAGAATTAAAATTAATCCTAAATCACGTTCTTGATTAAATCTGTCACAACTGAATGATTACAATTCTTTAGGCTTTTTAAATGGATCGGAAGTAACATTATGAAATAATCATGTGTTACAAAAACTATCATTTAATTCAATCAAAACGAAACTCGATTCATTCACAATTCATTCACAATTATTTTTAGTAGGCATATAAATGCGTTTCATTATTAAATCTGCTATTCATTATTAATTGCACTCATCATTTCAAATATAACACTTTAGTGTAATTAATAATTCAGAAAATAAATTTTGTCCCTTCTCATTCAGGAGAGTATGTACTTAACAACGATGATTCAGGTTTTTCATATCCAACTTATTAATATAAATCTCATTAGTTTCTAAATATATAAACTTGCCAAGTGCTACTTTAATCATAAATTATGTACATACAATTAATATCAATAATACTATTTCTCCCTTTCATATACCTTACATTTATAATATGTTAATCACACCAAATTATTATTTAAATTAATTTTAACATATAGCGACTCAATTTTGAGTCTTATTCCAGAAGTTATGTATTTTTTTCAATGACATTCTTATACAAAAGCAATGATTTATATATTTTGTTATAAAATGCAAAAGGACTTCTGATTATTAAAACATTTTCTCTACATATGTGTACTTTATTTTTGTCCATTTATTGCAATCACGTTTACGTAATCCGAGCAGTCCATATACATTGTAACTGCAGTCCAGCCGACTATATGAATGTGTAGACAATAAAAAACTTCAAACCATACTGGTACATTCGGTCGTTTTGGTGTAAACTCACAAAAATTCAAAATGTGGTTAAACCGACAGAATTGAACAAGGTTATTGCTGTTTTTTAATTTCCAATATTAGCTTCTCGGACGTTAATGGGTTTTTATATTGTGTAACCCTATTGAGTTATAAACATTCTCTATTTATTTATTAAATTAGAATTCTGACATAAACAATTCAAATGAAGCTACGTGAACTTTTTTGTATAATTATTTATTATATAAAAGATAATTTAGCTTTTTTCAGTAATTTTGTCTTACGGTATTTCGAAAGATTTTCACTCCTATTACTAAAACTTATGGTTTCTAATTGGTGTCACAAAAAAAACTAACATCAATTCAAGCCACTTCTGATTACAGTAACATGTATATTATCAAACGGTTGCTAATCAAGATTTATCGAGAAAGAAAGAGATATCAGGAAAAGTGAGAGCAGAATCGCTTTTTCCATCCACGGTTCATTATGCATTCGAGAGCAAAAATCAAATATCGTCGTGTTGAAGCTCTAAGGAAAAAAATTTCCGATATATTGATTCGATATCTGTAAATTCCAATGAGACATATATAATGCTAACAAACTATTTAGCCATGCCTGTCAAAACTTATTACCCGAGCAATTTTAGGATAAAAAAATAAAAAAATAATTTGCCGATAAATTAAAATTTCTTCGTAATTAAGCATGATTCGAAACAACAAAAAGTATTATATAACTAAGAATTAACAAAAACATTAATGTCGATCGTTTTTCTGAAATTATAAATTGTGGAAATGATATTAGTGTTTTTTAGGGAAATGAGCATTTAAAAAAATAAGTTTAATATAAAATCAGAAAGCCTCAAAGAAGATTTTAAATTTAAAATATTTTACTTTGCTTCAGTTTTTTTTCGCAACGGAAATAAGCATTTTTAAACAAAAATCATCCTCAAGATTCCGAATTTACAACAATTTTAGGTTATTGCAGCGTTTTATTTCAATAATTGGTATTTTAAATGAAAAATAATTATAGTTTGAAAAGATTTATAACTTCGGAACAGTTTTAAATTACCTAAATTAAAGTTTTTCAGAGGAAATCGATTAATATAAGAAAAAAGCATAATGTTTAAAAACAGATTTATAATTCTGACAAAAAATTTTGCTGTGTTATGCCATCGATATTTTAAATATAAAATTATTAGATTTGAAGATTATTACAAATTTTTTAACAACTTAAGGTTATGTTGAGATACTTAAAATTTAATTGGCATTTTCGAACAAAAATCGTTAATTTCAAATCGAAAACTCTTTCTTTAACATTATAAAATTTAGAAGCTTAAACAATTTTAAATTGTGATACGGTTATTTGTCAGAAATTGAATTTTTTAATAAAAAAAAGTCATCAGGTTTCAAAGAACATTCATCAGTTTTGAACCGTTTTAGGTTACGTTGTCGTTTCACATCGAAGATTGGTATTTTAAAACAAAAATAATTATCGATAGAACAAGATTTTTAATTTTTGAACAGTTTCAGGTAATATTTATAATTTTCATCGGAAAAAGGTTATTTAACCACCAAAAGTGTTTTTAAATATATATAATTTAAAAAGAAAATTCACAAATTTTAACAATTTTAGATTTGACAATTTTTGTGTAATTTTAGTTTAAACTACAGGTTTTCACGGGCAATAGGGACACAAATTTCGAATTTTTGAACAGTTTAAGGTTATGTAAACGTTTTTCAGCAGAACTAAGTAGTTTGAACAAAAATGATTGAATTTAAAAGAATATTTACAATTTGGAACCAGTTCTTGTTAAGTTATGTCATTGATTTTCGTATAAAATTGTCAGATAACCATTATTCTTTAGATTATCATTCAAAGTCAATTAATTAAAATGTTTTGTAGAATTTTTTTGTTAGTTGAAAAAAAGTTCAACGATGATACTTTCAATAAAAAATCATTATATATTAAAGAACATTACCATTTTTTCCAATTTCAGGTTATAATAGTTTTTTAAAGAGGATTGCAATCCTAAGCAATTTGTTGTTATGTTATGTTAGTATTTATCTTCTTAAATTGCTCTAACTAATAAAAAGTAATTAAATTTTAAAGAATATTTTTACAATCTTGATACAATAATTGAATATTTTAGCGCTTTTGACCGCAAATCTATAGTAAGGTCTCTTGATAAGAGAAACTTTTTTTCAAAATTATTCTGAAATAGAATTTTTTGTATCTAACACATTAATTGGTTCTAGAATAAGCAATTCCGAAATATTCGGGACTCCAATTTTTTTCTATTTTTTAAAACAAGTTTTTGAATGACTCATCGATCGTCTTTTAGAATTTGTGTTTATGAAGCAATCTCTATAAAAATGAGTATTCTAAAGTTGTTTGAGTCACCGAATCCAAATTTTATAATCTAATTGGAAAATTTTAGATGGCTCCTCCAGTAAGGCAGCTGAAAAATTTAAAAACAATAACAATTTCATGAAAATGACTATCCTAACTGTTGTTGGTCGCTGAATCCAAAAGTAATAATAGCATTTTTTAAATTCTAATTGGCTCATGCAATATGGTGGTTTACAAATCTTAGATTAGTTTTATATGAAGGAATAATAGTTTTTAAAATACACTTTTAAAGGTTGGTGTAAGAATATGTACTTTCTTAACCTTGGTTTCGAAAATCATTCTCAAATTAGTTTTTCAAGTATTTAACGCTTCTCTACTGTACTTTTCGAATAAAATAATCCTTATCTCTCTTATGCTTTTATTAAATTTTATGAAAAAGAATAAGTTTGCCAAATTTTGAAACAATTCAATAAATATTCGCAAACAAAATAACACAGCGAAGCAAAAGTGACCTTCATATAAAGAATTACCTACATATTATACAAAAATCTGTCCTTTCTTTTCTTTTCCATTATTTTAAATAATAAATACCATAATTAAACACATTTTACCACATTTACCACATTCACCACATACCACATTTTGTGAGGATTAATATTAGTTTTATATGTTAACTTAACCTTTGAGTCACACAAAAAATAATAATAGCGCACGTAACGCCCATATTTTTGTTTTCCAGTTCATTAAAAAGGGACATTGATTGCGAGTTTTTCATTTGAAAGTTGGTATCCCTTCTTCCCTAAGAAATATGATTTATTAAAAGTATACTGCGAAGGGATGCATTAATTTATACGTCCTGAAAGACTTTTGAACAAGAAAAAAATACCTAGGGCGAAAAATAAAATGTTAATATTCCTCCAAAGTAAATACTAATAAAGAGGAACATACTCTCCAGGAAAATGAAGGTTCGCAATAAAGTGAAATTTTCGCCTTAAACAAACATGAGACTGCTCCCTTTCCTTTCTCGTTTCACCTTTATGGAAATAATCTTAGAACAGCTCATGCAGAAGGCGATGGATTTATGCAAACCCCGTATATCTGTGCAAGCGAACTCGTTCTGCTCGAGGCTCCTCATTGGTTGGGCCCATCGGGACAGTCTTGGGTCTCACGATGCGAACTTTGGCACAAGAGGACCCCAGTTGACTTGACCCTCCAGTCTCGATAGCGCGACCTTTCCTTCTAGTCCGGTGATTAGTGCTAAGTGTGACGAAAATACTCATTCGTAATATTTTAATTAATTTATTATATAAAAAAGTCAAAAAATAATATCTTTCTTTCATTAAATTCAAGTGTAAGTGATCCCTGATTAAGGGTCGTTGTCAAAAATTTGTAAAATTTAGAACCAGGCCGCTTAACTGATTTCTATGATTAAATACATTTTTTTAAATAGACTAGGATAAACAACTTATATGGAAGTAGGTTTTTAGCAACGTTGCAAAATCTTAGCTGCTTTCTTCTAGAAATGGAAGATTAAAATATTGCCCAAATTTACACTTGGTAACATTTCTCTAAATACAATTTTCACATTTAAATTGATAAATTCATGACAAAGGAATTTTCTTAATGATTTGTGCTTATAGGAATTTATTTGTGTTAAGCTGAGTAATATAAAAATTATGAATTGAGATAAATATTTTAGTTCTAAAAGTGCTTAATTATGCTTAAACATGTGTCCATTAAGTTTCGTTCCCTCTCAGTGACACTCACATTTTAGGATATGTGTTGAAAAAAACCACTTAAAAAAATCTTTAAAAAAACTATTTATCTTGTGTATTATAAGTATTTATCTTATCATATAAGCATAAAAATGTTAATTGTTTGAAAGATTATGAAAATTCTGCAAAATGTGTATCATATAATTTCGTGTTGCCGAATGCAACTGTTTTTTTATTTTTAATTAAAATTTTTTGGTTGAAAATTTAACTATTTCATTTTTTGTTTAAAATATATCTTTTTTAATTGAAAATTTAACTACTTGAATCACAGTTTAACTACTTGGTTGAAAGTTAATTTTTTGGATAAAGATTCATCATTTCAGTTGAAAATTTAATTAATTTCTTGAAAATTCCCCTTTTATTAGTGAAAAATTAATCTTTTTGGCGGGACATTCAACTATTCCATTTTTTTTTTAATGAAAATTCATCATTTTAGTTGAAATGATATCTGATTTGTTACATATTGAACAATTTTTTTGAAACTTTGTTTTTTTTTCAAATTGAACTGCTATTAATCTAAAATAAACATATTTGTTAATTGAAATATCAATCATTCTTTTTTCGTTGAAAATTCATTTTTTTGCTGATAATTCAACCATTCTATTTTTTTCAAAATGTACATTTTTGTAATTGAGAATTTAACTAATTGTTTAAAAGTTTAACTACTTTGTTGAAAAATAATTTGTTTGATTGAAGATTCATGATTTCAGTTAGAAATTCAAATAATTGGTTAAAAGTTGATCTACTTTGTTAAAAATAATTTTTTTAAGATTCATCTTTTTAGCTGCAAATTTAACTATTCCATTTTTGGTTTAAAATGTAAACTTTTTTAATTAGAAATTCAATTAATGGGTAGAAAGTTTAACTAAGTTATTAAACATTCATTTTTGGATTAAAAGTTCATTATTTTAGTAGAAAATTAAAATCTTTCATTGAACATTCTTTGTTTTTTAATGCAAATTAATACTTATGTTTGAAAATTCATCTAGTTGGTTAAGGGTTGAACTACTTTGTAAAAACTTAATTTTTTGGTTGAACATTCTTTTCCTTTTTTGCTAAAAATTTAATATTGTGTTGAAAGTTTTTTTTTCTTAGTTAAAATTAACTTTTTGAATTGAAAATTGAATTTTTGCACTATTTTATAGAAAAATAATATTTTTTAGTTTAAATTATGTATTTTCGGTTTGGAGAGCCATCTTTTTTGGTAGATATTTCATCTTTATCTGGTTAAGAATATAGCTGTTTTTGATTAAAATCAACCTCGCTTGGTTCGAGGATTTTACTATTTTGTTGTAAATTTGTTCTTTTTTGGATAACAATGAATTTTTTTAACTGCAAATTTAACTAATTGTTTGAAAATTCATGTATTTTGGTGAAAGTATGATAATTTTACTTAAATATTGAAAGTTAGTTCAAATTTAAAAAATAAGTTAAAAACAATGGAGACTTTAAACAAATTAACATTTCTACAGGTTAAATTTCTGATGCTCGAGTGAAAAAGTAGTAATAAACTAAAAATTATAAAAAAATAATAGGGATGAAGCTATTATTTTTTATTCGTTGCGCAACAAGTGATTTTTTGAGATTTAATACATAACATAATATATCGATGCTGAAGATCATATTTCCAAATCGAATTTTTTCGTTTTTTGCGTTTGTTTTCCGGTCGCTCAGCGACAGGTTAGTTATGACTTGGAAGTAGGATAACGTGTCATCAATTTTTTCCGTACTTGTCAAGTGATTTTTCGCTGATGATAAAACTATAATTGCATCACCGCCTGATCTTATCGAACCATATGAGCTAGGAAAAAATAAAATTACGGTGGGAATTACTGTTAAAAAAAAAATTCTGTGCCCGAAAAACGCGAGTCAATAATCAACGAATGAAATCGGGTCCACGGAAAAATTGCCCGAGACGCATAAATTTCACCTACATTTTGAAAGTGGCACGGAAAAAATATAATATAATTGTAGCACGATCGCCTCTCTCTTCTCTTTATAAATCGTCCGCCGCTTGTTTTTTAATCCCTTTTTTTATTCGACGAGTGTATCAACGTCCGCGCGTAAAAAAACAATGCGACATCGAGCGTCCTTTTTCCACTACCCCCTCACCTAGCGACTCTTTTTTCCATCGAAAGCACCATTTCACTTTCACTTTCTACCGAAACTGAATAAAGCTTAATACTGCCCAGCATGACTATTATGGATTCACACTTTCAACAGCTGTTGTAAATAAATGTTACGTTTACATAATTCATTTTTGTTTACGCCTTTCATTATTAATCGCTTCGTAAACAATAAAAATAAACATACATGCTGCATCGATAAAATTAAATTTGACTTCGTTTAATGCGTTTTAAAGCTTGTTGTTTTTCCATTGAAGTCTCAAATTAAAAATCCTAAACAGCTCCATATAAAAAATTTTAAAAAGGAGAAAGTGTCTCGTAATTTTCCTGAACAGTTTGAGGTGATTGCCAAAAATTGGACTATTTTAGAAAATAAGATTTTTGAACACAAAAAAAGGTTTAAAGTGCGTCAAACATAATTTTTTTTAAATTACGAATAAGCCAAGAGAGTATTAACATATAAAAATGGGAAATCAAAAAATGTATCTGTGATGGATATGAATTTTACATGTTGATAAAGGTCGCGTGATAGGACAGGCAATAATAATAAGAAAATTGGTTTAAAAGATTTAAGAAATTATAAAAAAAGGATAAAAATATTTAAAATATTTATTTAATAATAAATATTTTACGATTTATTTGATTTTGACTTTAGCGTTTCGAAACATTCACTAAGTATGATAAATACATAATATGGAGCATTACCGGAAATTTGATCACAAATACTTATGATTATTAGTATTTATTTATGATAAACGTTGATAAATAGATTTTAACTATACTAGAATCTTCACAAGTATAAAATTAATAAATATTTTCTAGTCTTAACCAAAAATAGCAATGCAGCATGACCAGACAAAAAACTTGTGGGACAGACTTTGAAGTGATATTTGAAATCTTTGGGTCAGTTGCATAAAAAGACATTTAGCGTACTTTTTTAATTATAATTTCTTAACGAATTCTACTAAAATTTGTAAAACTCACTAAATTTTGATTTGATATAATTACTTTACTAAACTGATCTTATAAAAAAATTATTGTTCAAAGGAAAATTTTAAAATCTTATCACAATAAATGTTATACAATAATACGAAAATTTAAATTTTTTCAAAGTTATTACTTGTAAAATTTTCGATGTGACCAAAATCTACCCAAAAAATTACAAACCTTATTATAAAGTCTTACAAAAAATTACGATTTCCGCATTGTTGTACTTTATTCTCAGTTATTGTATTTTATTGTGGGAAGATATTTCTCTTAGGGTCCACAGAAAGAAATTATGAGTACTGACAATGTAGCTAATCAGCGTGCAAAGAAAATTTTATTAAAAGTATACAAAATATTCCCAGTCTCCAACAGGGAAGCTAGATGGACAATATAATACAGAAAAATAACATTATACAGGAAATTGCCATTTTCAGTGAATTATTCAATAAAATTAATTTATTCAGAATGCCAAGTTTATTTCACAAAGCTGTTTTTCTTGTAATGGGTTTCTTCTGACAGAAAAATTAAAAGAGGATAGTAGAATGCAAGAATTTTTAATAAACTATTTTTGTCAAGAAACAGCAGTTTTAAAAATCAAGTTCATTCAATTTAAATATTAATTTATTTGGTTCGCTCTTCCTTTGAGAAGCACTGACTGTATTAAAAAAAGAGAAAATAACAAGTAAAGAATGTAATAATTGCTTCAGTGGAACTATTTTTCTTTAATATAGAAACAATTTTTTAAAAATTACGAAAACGAATTTTTTCCTTGTAATTATTGAGCGAATTTTCATCTTGGGAGGAAAAACTCGAGAAGGAAGCGTACAAACGATACTGCTCATACACCCACCGTCGGTTGAAGTCACCAAATTTTTAGGATTCGCGAATCCCTTAACGCATTACGCTGCTTATCAAGCAGTAAGTATATCTTTAAAAAAATCCCATGAATTTTTAACCTGATGCCGAGAGCTGCCAATGTGTATGAACTTCGATGTGAAAAAATGTATGTAAACAAGAACATTTCTGAACATAATTTAATCAATATCATCTTAAATTTGTTTGATTTATCCCTTAGTTTGGCGCAATAAAAAGTAAATGAACAAAAACGAAACTTTTTTTTTATAAAAAAATAGTCAAAAACGTACTGAATTCCATTCGAATAATTTTTAACAGTAATAGAATTCAAATTGCTAAAATAATTAAATGATTATGGCTACGACATTATTGTAAAGAGGGAAATAAGTTAAACTAACTTGTACTTGGTCACTAATATAAAACTGAAGATAACAATGAAAAATATTCACCGAATAGAAACCTTTTCATACGAGGAAAAAGTATTACACAATGTTTCTATGCATTAACTCCAGTTGTTAAATATATCAAATCTTCCGGAAATACAGAAATCAACTAATAAAATTTCTTCAATAGTTAAAAAAATTTTAATCTGTGAATCTCAAATAGAAAACTGAGTTTTCTCGACAACTATTTAGCCCTGAGTGTCTGAAATATTCCGAACGATTCATCAATAGTTTTATTAAATAGCCCAAAATTATGACATCAAACATAATTTTTGAGATCCATCACGTTAGTATCAAATGAGATAACTATGCTGTTTTATTTAGTGGCCCCTTACTACGTTATAAATTAGTACCCCTGCTCACAATCCGACGGCATTTTCAAAGAATAATCTCAAATATAAAAGATGAAATATACTCACGGTATTCCTGTTTTTAAGAACAACAGAAAAAAATCCTATACGACTGACTTATAAGGCTAAATAATATATATAAAACCATTGTAACAATTTTTTATTATAATTTTAACTTAGTTTTTTTAGTAATTTTGAACATTAAAACAAACAGAGTTGCGTGCTCTTATTTTATGAAATTTGATGAATTAATTGTATTTTATAAGACGGACTTCGTATTTTGCTTGCTTTTTTCGCCGACACGCCCACTCGTGAAAAAAATCGTTCCGACGGACGTCGCGACGCCGCGTAGCAATGGCCGTCGAGGAATGACGCACCATGGTATTATCTGGATTTTTCATTAAATTCTTTAGATCATTCAATCTAACCAACAAATTTTCCATATTTAATGACTGTGTATCGAATCCTATCTTCTTATTTATCACTTTGATGACAGATAAATTTTTATCTTCAAATTTATAACAAAAGATAACACTAATACCAACAAATTAATCAAAATAAGTTTTAGGCACTTATCCTCGGAAAATAATTTTTCATATTTTTATATATAAAAAATTTAATTTCGGATGGTAATGTGGTCGTATAATGGCCAATCCAAGTACAAAAATTCTCCTTCTATGTCCAACTTTGTTAAATTACTTGAAATTATTTTGATTATATAATTATTTTGGTCAAATAATTTTTGAACTTGATATTGTTTGCCTCCTTGATAATACAATTATAATATTGCTTCTTTTTTCATTATTTTATACACAGTTAATTATTTTGATTGCTTTTTTCATCAGATTCACTTCTGTAATGGTATCGTCTAAGATTTGAAGTTTCCAGCTTTATTGATTACATTTTTTCAATTGTTTTAACATGAAACGTTTATTTATAAGCGAAAATACTCTAAAAAATATTCGAGGTCATATAATAAAATAAGAATTCTTTGATGGAACATTTAAATGAAAAGCAGTTTTGTCGAATATGAATGAGTGAACAAATTCTTCAAACCATTTTATATATGTGATTAAGATTTCTGAGGAATTGAGCTGGCGGTTATTAAAGTAATAAAGCTCAATACTATATACTTTGCCGTCAGTTTGACAAATTTTTGCTTATTAACTACAGACTTCGGGGACGGGCATTGAATTTAATTTATTTTTTTTATCGCGCCGGCTGTCAATAGCTTCCTCTTCCAATTTTTCTCCGGTTTGATTTATCGGCGTAGCACAGCTCGTGGAAGGTAGACCACATTTCAAAATTTTCAATTTATACTTTTACTTAAGCCGAATAACAAATTAGATTATGAAACACTTTTTATTTTTGTTAACTTTTCATCAATCTATGCAATGTGATTAAAAAAGTATAATAAAAGGGCTCGGATTTTCACTTCCAATGGAAATATATATACCTAATCAAATCGGATTTTTCGACTGCTCAACAAAACCCAATATGAAACCAAGATTTTAATAGCCAACTTAGAGTATGAATTTTATACTTGAAATATAATTTTTAAAATTCGTAGTCGAATTAATTACTTAACATTGCTGTCAAGTTGTTTAAACTAGCTTTTCTGTGCGCCAGCGCAAACGGTGTTTTAATTACCTAAAACAAAGCACGAGTTTCAAATCCCTCAAGCATAAACGTCGTACGAACCTCCTGCCTCTACAGCTTTTTGAAATAATTAATTAAAATTGAGCCAAAAGTTTTACCCAAAGTGCTGACGCCTGGGGTACCAAAATCTAAATTTCTACTTTAACAATTCAATTGTGGAAATTATATGAAGAAATAATCAAAATTCAAATTCATATATGATTTCCAAAATTTGACTCTGGTAAAAATATTCTTAAAAATATAAAAAAAATGAAATTCCAAGATACAAAAAAGATCAAATTTGGACAAACTTAATTCAAAATATTAATGAAAGCAAAAGAAAACCATGAAAAAAATAAGATCTTAAGTCAAGCAAGATGCGTTGACAAAAGAAATTTCTGATTACGTTAAAACCTATACGTTTGATTCAGAAGGAAATTAATAAAGGAAATATTTTTAATATGAAATTGCTTATGATAGAAATCATATTTTAAGGCCTTGGTAAATTTGAAGTCTTTAAATTTTTGTATTATTATATCATAAAAGATGCAAGATTTCCCGAGGTTTTATAATTTGGGGCAAATTTGCGTTTTTGAATCTTTAGAATGTTAGATTGTCGTATCGAAATTTTTATATTTATATGCAAATTTAATTTCTAATAGTAAAAGCTTCTGTTAAAAAAATTAGCAACTCAATATCCCCTAATCTTAATTTTTTATTGGATAATAAACGTCAAGCTTACAAAATTGCCCGGCCTACCCTATATCTCTGGCAATGCAAACATAAAAGTAAAAAATTTAAATCTCTCGATTCGTTATATTGCAATGTTGATCTTAAATACGAGGTACCATTTTAAGCCAAAAACTCAATAAATATTGTGATAAAAGCAATGTTATTCATGGAAAGGGTTTATAGCTATATCCTTAAAATATCGAACAGATTCAAATCCGATCGATGTTGTTTATATTGCGAGAGGTGCACTGCTCATCTCTATTGTTATCCTTGCACCAACCTCGTATTGGTCCTGAAAATGTAAAACAAAAATTCATGAAAAATATAACTGGATTTAAAGAACAAGTTTCTGCTTCATTTTCTCCCTTTCAGACAATCAGACAATTGAAAAAAGTTTTGCTTAAGGCACAGAACACAAATACTAACCGTCCTATGTATTTCTTTTTTAACTTCTTATTTTTAAACTAAAGATATCTAAATTTTTGTTTTGTTCACGTCATTTTATAATTTTTAACTTTGAATGTATATGGGATCAGGGATTTAGTGTCCTGATTAATATTCAATGAGGGCAATAAGGCCATCTCGGGTGAAAATATTTGGTCTTGATTTTGTCTTGAAAGTGTTCAATATGTCTTCAAGACCATGATGTCTAGTTTCGTCTCACCAGCTAGGATCAAACAGTGGACATCTATAAAATTTTCCATAAAAAGAATAAAACTGTCATTTTGTATTATTATCCAGTAAACTGTTGGAAATCGGAAAATAACATAATAATTGTGGATGGACAAACTTATTAATACATAAAAAATAAATATCATGATGATAGATTAATATAAAAGTTCTATAAAATTTGAAAGGATTAATGATGACCTTCGGAGGTCTGCTGGTAATCTTTTGGCTTGTCTTCGAGTTACAAATCTCTCAGGTTCTTTCCAAATCAAGTAATATTTGTCTCAGGGCATCAAAAATAGTCTGGTTTTGTCTCATGAGCTGGACATCCAGAGTAACCTGAAATTATCTTGGATTGGTCTTTACTCAAAACAAAATCCAGACAAAATATATTTACCGGACCGTTTCCCACTTACATTTAAAGTAACAAATTAATAAACTTGCATTATTGAAATAAAATACATATAAAATCATATAACCATCTGGAAGGTATTGTCTGGATCCCCACAAGCACTAGAAGACTAATTTTTTGCAAAAATTAGCTCGCCAACAAAGAGCGTTTGCCAGTTAATAATTTATTCTCCAGCATATCTAATTTCGAGAGCATCATCTATATGAAAATCAGATTTTCTCTAAGGCAAATTCTGTTATCCAAGCCAATTCTCTGAGACAGATGAAACACGCAGTAGAGCGCATATGCTATAATAAAACAATGTGGAGACCCAACAATCTAAATTACGACTCCTGCCATCTTCGTTGTTAATTATAGTTGCTTGACATTCTCATTTCTTGTGAACGGAACGACGGTTTGAAAAGCCGAAGGTTCGTTAAAATGGCCGCGGAAGAGGTAATCTGACCCTTGATCCTGGGCGCATGTCCTTCATCCCGGAGGTTCCTTTGGATAGCGTTGTTTGGGGCGAAACTTGGCGCCGAGCAAATGTCGCCAACGAATTAATTAAAATTATACATCCGAAAAAATCGCCGACAAAGGCAAGCAGGGAGGAGGGACAGTCGCGTTCTGCGCGCGATATCTCGCATTGTTGTTGCCGGACGTAACCGGCGATACGGCCCTAGGTATAATATTTCAAAGTATCTGCCCTCTGCCTACCCAGCATGGTTTACAATGGAAGCAGCCATCTTCCGAGGGGCTTCCCAGCGGCCTATCAGAGACGCCGTTACCGCGAGGCGAATGTGAGAGATCATTTAGCATTTAGTATTTAGCATTCGTTGTTTCGCCGTTTCTCTCTCCCCCCCCCTCTCTCTCTCTCTCTCTCTTTCTCTCTTTCTCTATGCGAAAATGCAGAATCGTTTTTGTAAACAAAGGAAAGGAACATTCTGCTATTCACAAAAGCGAGTTGCAAGCACCTAGAATCCAGATCAGGATTATGGCGAACGAGTAATGCTTATTATACGGAGCCCTGCTCAGAGCCTCTACTTTCACTTCTCTTTCCTCCTCACTACACCCCGAGGCTTCTAAAAATTCTCCAACCACCAGGCCTCAACTTCTCAAGGATTAGAGGCTGCACCCTTTTGTACTTCAAATTTTGGCGAATTAGTCCAAACCCTAACTCGAGCTGTGCAAAGCAGAAGAGGCAAAAAATAACAATGGAAGATGAGTTTAATCTACGTTTTCAAAAGTAATTTCAGAGGCCTTTCTGTTCAGAGTTCTCCAATCTTATAGGAGGAATAGAATATGAGCAAAGCTATATACTGGAAAAAGAATTTGTCGAAACCTGGGGGGCTTATAAATTTTAGATAGCTGTGGAGTATAGCTATAGCTATAAAATCTTATAGCTATGTAACCTTACTATTACTATCCTAACTTTCGATGTATTTGGGAACATGGTCTTAAACTTGAATGTCTTACACCTCAGGATAAGAAACAAATTTCAGAAAATTTAATTTAATGTTTGCAGCAAGGTACAAGACAACCCTCGAAATAATTATGAGAGTAGACAAATTATTCTATAGCTTTCGAAATCAATTAATTAATCAAAAGTGATTAATTCGATATTAATTCTCACAGTTTCAAACAATGATTCGAGGACTATCAAATGAGTAAAAACCGACTTAACACTTTAACCAATTATTTTCATTGATCAGTCCTTAATGATTCATACCTATCATTTATTTTGGACAAATCATTTAATATTTAATTAATAATATTAGTAAGTCGTACCCTATTCTTTGATAAAAGATTGACTGATATGCATAAAAATCAGAAAAATAGAAATCTTCGAGTGTAAAAATATATGAGGATAATAAAATTCAAGATGCGAAGCAGTCACATAAAATTTGAATTAATATTTTTATATCTAGATGTCGCACAGTTGAGAATCCAGATACTAATTTTGAGTTCAATGGCCCTGTCTTTCTAGGTTTTTTCTAATAAAATATCATCTCTGTTTTTTATCCTGATTAAAATTTCTACGCGTTTTACGTTTTACTTATGAAAACTTACAAATGCTTCAAAATTTTATACTATTCTCACCGCATAAGAAATATACGTCGACCATTCTCTGTTGTCCACTTTTCTGTAGAGTAAAGAAACAAAGAAAAAAATACCTAACACTGAGAACGCAGGAAGTATCATTTTTATTTGCAAAAGTTCGAAATTGCATTCTTTTAATGTAAAAATCTCATAACCGAGCAAGAAATTCCTTGGACTTATAGCTTTCATTAAATAAATATGGAATCATAATTTGTATAATAGGATGCAAACGAAATATGAGAGACAGAAATGTAAAATAATGTTTTCTAATTTTTAAACACTTCTAAAATACCTATTTTATATTACATTATATTGAAATTTTCCCATAAATGTATATAATATACTTACAACTATTATTTTTATTATTGATACATTTTTAATTCATAAAAAAATTTTATTGAAAATTTTGTATAACAAACTAGCCTTGGAATAAAATCAAAAATTTGAATAACATTATCAAATTCATAATGTCTAAAAAGCTGACAAAAACTGGGTCTCCTTGAGCAATTGAGCTTAATGCGACATTGGTAAGGATATTTTATATAAAAACGTCGGCTGAAAAACAATAAAGACTTTTGCTCTTTTTTTTAAATATTCTGACTAGTTCATGAAATGAATGAAACAGATAACAAATTATTCTTTTAAATAAGAAATGAACTATACGAGTTTCAGGCCAAAAAACATCGAATAAAATAATTAAGTCATGGTATGATAAAATAAAAGACTGGTATCAGTATCTTCAGACTGATTTTTTTTAAATTTGGTATATCTTGCGAGCTTTTAGGCAAAAAAAGATCAAAGAAGCGACAAAATGGCGTGTCTTCGTCTACAGCTACCGCCCGACGGCGTGCGATTCACCCTTCTTTATACACTCACTTATTCACGATAGAATATTGCACAATATGAATAAAATAAAATTACAAAAACTTATCAGGAATAATCACAGATGATTGGCACACATAAATTACTAATAAAAATTGGTAATTTATTTTTCGAAACCTGAAAATAGTAAAGTTCAGGGTGCAAAATACGCATTTCATCAATTTTTTAATGAAGTTTAGATTTAGTATTTAAGAGTATAACTTCTGTGGATCAAAACTTTTAATATTTCATTTACATTTAATAAAAAATGGTAAAATGTTTCTTTCCAGTATACAATAAATGAACCTGTTGTTATATTCTAACCATTTTTATTCTAAAATTCAAAAAATGGTTCAAGTCTGTTGAAGTTCAGAAATAAAAACCAGTTACTAAGATCAAAAATGATAAAAACCATGATTTATGAACAAAATTGATGGGCTTTTTAGATAGATGTAACGCAAATTCGCAACTGATTTAAACTCCTGGGAATATTGATCAGAAGAAACCTTTAATACAGAAAATGTTTGAATACTCTCTAATTAAAAAAATAATTGAAAAATGTGATAATTTTCGTATAGTTATAAGTAATAAATATATATTCCAGTTGAAAATGGAGTAAATTAATAAAATTTTCCCTTCTTACATGTTTAGCGGTATCACGAACCAAACTTACTTCCGTGCAAAATATAAAAGTGGTAACTATACTTTAGATTTTGGCCCTCGATTCATAGCCGTTTTTAATATATTTAAATGGAAAACAATTACGAATCAGGTGAAAAATCCCAAATGTAGTTACCGCTTTCTTATTATGCGCAGCAGTTTAATTATTAATAAATATAGAATTTCAATCGAAATACTTTTATTTTTATAATAAAACAAATTAAATGAAAATTTCGTCAAGTGAAAGTTCAAGACGAAGCTTATCAAATGTAGCGACAATGATTGCTCGTATAATTAACTCCTAATTTACTCAGCATTTGCAAAGGTTTTTATTATATATAAATTAGAGGGTCACAAGCAAAAATTAATTTTGAATTCGACAGAGCGAGTTGTTATTTTCGATAACATTTTTGCATTGCGTAATACCAGGGGAAAGTAATTAGAGTAAATTCAGAGCCTCCCGAGGACCCTTCCAACAGCACAAAATGGCGGCGCGGAACCGCCCTTGCGAAAAAAATTAGGTCTCCTTCCGTTACCTCGTAAAATTTACATAAAAAGCCGAGCTTGTTCGACCAAAAATCGGAAACCCTTTCTTCTTTTTGCCCTCCTGTTTTTAAATTACTATTTTTGTAAAAAAACTCCCTCGAACCTGTTTAGAATTAATTAGTTTCAAAGTAATTACTGAAGAGCTTTACATGTTAGAAGGCTAATAAACTGTTTTAGAGTTTTAAATTGCAGCAACATTTTACTTTCATCAAGCTAACAATGTTTTATGTTGAAAATACCGTTAGGTTAAAGTAGAGGACTGATCGCCATTGTGCAGGATACATAAAAGAAATTGGAAAATATTTTTTTTGCGGAAAGTTACCCTTATGCTCGTGTACCAAATAAATCAGATGGAAAACCTAAATCAGTCGCATTGTTCGATTTCACCTTTTGAATCGTCCATACTTAAGTGAACGCAATCCTTCCCGTCAATCCACTGGGCATTGAGCCAATAACCTAAACAATTTTCAATTACGTCAAGAGATAAAGAGAGAATTCAGTGGAAGGGGTGAAAGGAAGAAAAGAGGAAAAGAGAGGCAGAGAACCACACAACATTCTCGTTAAATTCGCCTCCACTGACAACCAAACAGACGCTCGTTCCTACGCGTCCTCGTGGTGTCCTGACCAATCCTCGAGCATCAGTGCCCTTCTCTGCTCTTCTCTCATCCAAAGAAGCAACCCCTTGCCAAGCAAACGGACCCTCGTCGCCGAAACATCCTTCTCGCCCTTCATTCGACCTTCCAGCATCGACGCCTCGGAGGGTAGAGAGATGGAGAATCGATAAACTACAAACTCCCTCACGCACCGTAGTACTAAACATTTAAATACATATGCGAGTCACTCCCGAAGAGTGAGAGTATATCTGAGACAGACACCAATTGAAGGGACAAAAATCAATTCTCGCCTTCAGTACAACCCTCTAGATCCCAAACACTCTGGAAGCTTCGTTTCTCTTCTATCCGTTCCTCCCTCATCACCCTGTTTAACGTACCAACGATATTTTTTTTACCCTCGTAAATATTCCCTTCAACCAGGCATATTAGCAACCAGTACGTTCTTGGCAAGGAGCCGCTGTCACTGACAGGACATTCATATTAGTGAACCACCGCCACTCGTTCTCCTTCTCTTCCTTTCCTGTGAAAACCAAACTGCCTAGTCCTAACTCCAAACCGTTGATGATAATTTCTACGACAGATGCTGATAACACGTGGGCTTTCAGCACTTTCGAATCCTTTGTCCCCAAGATACCAACATAGAGGGTTTACCATGGACAACTATGGTTAAACGGTTCTAGATAGTCATGTTTTATCACAAGTATGCTTGTGGACATAATCATGATTATTTATCATTATTTATCTCCATTGTTGATCTATTTTTTTAAGAATAATGATTAATCATGAAATATATCTAGTGATGACTCCCTTATCCCCACTTCAGAGTACGAAGTTGTTCTAAGTTGTTCTAATTTCTCCATACATACATACGTATATGGGCTATCAACGAATTTTGTCTAATCATAGCCAACTATGGTTAAATGTTCACAGTTGATCATAAATTTCTGTAGCCATACATGGTGATATTTTCACCGTTTTTTATCTTTACCCATGCTTTTTATTATTTATCTCCATAATGTTTCTTTCCAAGAATAATGGTTGATCTTGAACCAGTTCGAATGAATACCTTATCTATTCTCACTATAAAGAACCAAGCAATTTGTGGTCATGACAGATAATATAATTAATAAATTCATCCATGAATGTTTTCCATATCTCCATACTATATCGTATCAAAGGAAAGTCATTAGGTGGGCATATTGTTGAGAGCACCACTTCTAATGAACCTAATTCAATCCAGAAGGCTGTTGTACCTATCACTTCCAAACATGTGCCACTTTTAGAGAGGCTATCAATATTTTAGGCTACATGAAGGAGACAGGACAGTCGATCAAGCCTGAATTAAATGGGAGGGATTCTAGCTTCTGCTTTGGGCAATTGATGTTATGGGGTTCTCTGAAGATGGACTCTGCAATTACGAGAAGAAAAAAGCATCATGAAAGCAGTGATCAGAAAGTATTTTTTTAATTAAGCAATTACTAATTTTTGCTTTGGTAATTGTGTTAATTTACCAATGTTTCGTTGCAAATCTTTAATACCACAAATAAAAGGTTTTCTTTATAAAAAGAAAGTACCAAGAGAACTCTAATTTTCTAAAAATTTAATTTGCCTTAGAAATAAACCAATAAAGGATCAATGATTTTAATATTTTTTAATTCATTGATTTAAAAAAAATTTAACCATACCAGTTTGCTGATTTAAGAACGCCTAATCCTACAGAAAAGTCTTATCTCTATAAAACACATGCCAAACGAACTTGAATTTGCATTTAGAAAGTTCATATGAATTATACACAATTGGAAAATGCTATTAACTTACAAATATATTGGTAATTTATCCACATCAATTTGTTGATTGAAATATACCCAATACTAGAAAAAAATTTTTTTTCTCTAAAAACCAAGTGCCAACAAACTCCAATTTTATATACGTTGAATTCATAACAAAAAAACACCGTAAAGAATAGATTGAAAAGTGTTTTAAAGATTTTCAGAATTTTCAATTTAAATTATTAAAGGAAAAAAATAAATAAAGTTACATAATAAAACTAGCGTTTTTTTCGAAATTAATATCAAGGAAAACGTATCCCACTTTTTGTTCATCGAAAAGCTAAAGTTTCACCCCTGCCGTTCCTTAATTGAAAGTATGAAACACAAGCTTTCATAATTAAATTTAATAGCCAAAGAGTCCAAAGTTTTGACTAATTTACCCTACATAAAAAAGGAAAAAAGTCTACATGATGAGAACAATTTTCCGAAATATCAAGTTTCCTGTGATCACTCTCAATCTGCATCTAGTGTCGAAACGAAGTTCAGTAAAAGAAAGAGAGCAAAAGTGTACTCCGGTTAACGCCAGTCCAGATGAGAAATTGCTAAAGTTGTAATTTGTGTTAAGTTGATTTGCACTTTGCAAAGCTCGTGACTGTAAGAGTAAAGCGATCGAGCCAATTGGAAACGATTTGCGCGAAAGTAAATGAGCAAACTCATAGAGCGTCGACTGTTTATGAAGGAGAAAGCGATACGTTCTCCATTATTACCTTCGGAGAGCAGCCTGGTGAATCATAGGAGCCGAGTTACTCGATAGGATTTCCCATAATTTCTGGATTATTTCTGGAGTGTGCCTCCACCCTATCCTCTCATAAGATCTACTGACCACGGTGGAGAGGTCGCAGAGGGCGAGGCAGCAGTAGCAGGACATTAAGGGTAACAAATGAGACTGCAAGGTCCTCCCGCAGGACTCTCTTCCGACTGAGGTACCGCGAATGAAAATAAGTGTACCCAGCTTCTCTCAACCCCTTCTTCTCTTTTTTCTTTGTTTTCTGCTCCATTCCCCCATCCCCATTTTTTTCTTTGTCAAGCCACCTCCAGCTCCCACACCACATTAACTTCATCGGGGATTTACACTCGTAACAACTACCAGTCCAACCAAATACAACCACATTCATGAATTGCAGAATATACATGAATTTCAGAACGTACATGAATCTTACTACATACATGAATTTCAGTACATACATGAATTTAAGTATGCACATGGACATAAGTACAACTGAAGCTGTGAAACAGTTGCGGAAATGTTAGCTGGAATCGTTGCCGACCGAGAGTCGCCAAAGTGCTGAGCCTCCAGGCACTAACAAAAGCTGTACCCTGCGAAAATGTTTAGCAGTTTCCTGGATTAAGGAATGTGCTAATTGAAAAATACTGGTCCGTTATTGCACAGAAATGTAGCTACCGCTCTGGATGGCCACCCGATGCTAGTACCAGATTGGATAAAGCGCTCTCTACTCGTTTCATACGTTTTCCTGGGCATTCGTATGCATCAAGTCGAGTGCCACATTTTGCGCATAAAAGTGCAAAAACGTGTGGATACATGCACAATTGCGTTTATCAATATCAACACGGTACCAATCCCTAGCACAGCTAATGCATCGGTTTCATCACAGGTATAGCTAATCTGGTATAAAAGCAACATCATTTCTATCTATCAAAGATAGTTTCGCAATATTCGAAATGTTTAATAAATAAACTCAAATGACCTTGGATCGCTTTTCAACTCAAAACTATAAAATAGGATCCTTGATCTTTAATCGTTGTCTTTAATCGATTCCTTCTGACCATTAAATTTTGACTCTTGACTGCTGATCAGTAATCCGTCACATTTGAGCTCTAATTTTTAACCTCTTTTTTCTGACATATGCCAAATAAACTTTGTTAAGAAATTGTTGTAAAAAAATCATTGATAATTTACGTAGGTAGTCATTATAATAGAAGAATGTGGTCGTGTATGTTGACAGCATACAAAAGTATATAGATTAGTCATATTTATGTTTAAGAGCAAAGGTAAATTAGAATATTTGTTAAAACAAGTAATAAAAAATTTTATGTTTAATTAAGAAATTATAACGGTAGAAAATCAAATAAAGATATTTTGTAGTAAATGCTAGGAATGTAGGAAACACCTGTCAGTTGTGGAAAACGGATGAAATGTATAAAAAATAAGAAAAACCAGCACCATAAGTATTAATAAGTTACAAGAGCATAAAAAACAATATCAAGTTTAAATAACGTAGGAAAATGCAGTGTCGACCGTCCGCCTCGTTCTCAAAACTGCAAGCACTCACCACTATGAAAGACGTATGTGTCTCCTCATAACTCAGAAGTAAACATTATGTGGGCGAAACTAATAATAAATTTCTACTAATTTTAAAAGTTTTTATAAGTAAATAATAAATTAATAAGAATTTACAAAATGGATTGAAAATACTGAAGGAAGTTGCAAGACCGAAAATAATAGTATGATTAACATAAAGATTCCAAAATCATACTATAGGATTTGTTAAGAAGGCCGAATCAGTATATTAATTGAAAAAATGATGTCATTTTTTAAAAGTAAAACCCATCTTAGAAAAGGGACGTTTATATTAATTAGGTTCGATAGGTAGGATTTTAGTCTTAAACCATTCCATGGCATTTTGATGGCCATCATGGCACTGCATTAAATGTTGAGTAATAACTCTATGATGTTATTCGCAACAGTTGATTTCATTTTTATATTTGATCAATCTTATATGAAGAGGGTGTTTAGTTTCACTACAGTGGTTTCGCCACTGCTTCAAGTATTTTTATGAACGTTAATGCAATGGTCTAAAGTATCAAGTATTTAAAGTATCAAGTTTAATAAATTTATTTCAACAAATTTATTAGGATATTTATTGAACTATACAAATTTTCTAATTATATATAAATCATCGAGATGAAAAGACATAGCCAAAAGAAGCAGAACAACATCAAAAAGTTTTGTAAGAATTTCCATTTTATGTTGGATAGAGTGATTAGACAAAAAATCAAGAAATCTCCGGAAATATGTCGGCTTTGTATGCCAATTAGTAATAAAACATTTATTTACACCTTAAATGTGTTGTCTGTTAATAAACGAATGGATTTGTCGTTTTCAATTTCATAAGTGAATTGTAATTTACAATGGTATGAGATGAATTATTGTATTATAAAGTCAATTTTATCCTTTGGAAATACAAAAAAAGATATAATCTATGTAGCGAAAATAAAGCAAAAGTAGGAAACCTAATTTATCCAAGACATTCGTTCCGGTAAAGGTCCATCAATTTACTAATACTTTTCTTAAATTAACCCAATGAGATTTTATTATCTTCACCTATATGTTACCACGTATCATCCATATCTTACAAACAGGATCCAAATGCACATTAGTAAAATGTAACGAGACATCGAGAAACGCCACGATATGATCATTAGAAATTTTAGTTTTAGTAATGCAATCTTCAAAATTTTGTTGTGCTTTTATATATTTGATTGTTATATTTAATTAATCTTAAGTTCATTTATAATTACAATCAAATTTAGCCTGGTGTTCAACCATGCATACTAATATGGTGTTCTAAGGATTTAATATGTGGTCCGGTGATCTGTTCTTAATTTTCTCAGACGTGTTAGTTAATAATTTAATATGATTGTGTATGTCTCTAGTCTCCAGTTACCTTAGCTGGCGCTGTACATTAAAAGTAATAAGTTAATATTTTTTATTTCACGAATTACTGTAGAAATGTGTGAATTGAACGTTGAAAGTGTCATTGGATATGTTGCAAAAGAAAAGTTTGTATAGTCTCAACTCGATGAAAAATTATTTTTTGGTGAGAAAAAATGAGGCAATCGATATAGATAGAAAGCAGAGTTTATTTTCCCTAGTTGTAATAAAAATTCAGAGTTACTGAGCAAACAAAACTGTTCCAGTCCATTTAAAACAACGTTTGTGCATTATTATGACTGGATGGGTCCGACTTCTTCTCTCGTTTCTGCTACGAAGATATACAGATCGCGGTTTTAATACGTGAAACCGAGAACGAAGCCAGACAGCGAACAAAGCGAATGAATCGGTGTGTATTCAATTGGATCCGGTCGATAAATCGGAGGCGCTTAAACCATCTGCAAAAATAAACTATTGTCGATTATCTGGTGCTTCCTTCTCCATCCTTTGCAGCTCTTATGCTTGTGCAGTTCAACGGCTGGTCGGTTCTCCAACAAATTTGCGTCCATTTTTCTGCCCTTGCCAGGCATAAACCTTGTTACCCAATGATGTGTATTCATCAAAAGCCAACTACGAGAGCGCTTATTTATTTAAATTAATGCTATTTTTCAATTCGAAGGTTAAATTGTAAGGATATTGTTAGCGAAGTCTGGGAGCTTTTGAGAACATTTGGAGAACATGCTAAAGAGTTATACTAATTAAA